>NW_027176051.1:0-16953 GCF_023055335.1 Clinocottus analis
TTTTTATAGGGCCTCGCGCGTGCAGCTCTGGCGTGGTGGGCGGGGACTGTGCGCAGCTCGAGGACACGGGAACGTGCAGTCGTTCTCCTTGGCTGAGGACTGGAGCTCGATGACGTCAGACAAAAGGAGGCTTTTGGAGAGAGGCTTAAATGAACCCGTTGATGTTACAGGCTGACGGACGTAACGCCACTTTCGGTAGCTCGCAGCTGATGCTCGATAACGTCAGAAAGAGGTTGAGTTATAAGACACTCACATGATTTAATAAGGTGACATTCAAATCGGCGACAGGGATTTAGACGAGAGGTTTAATGTGTGCGCTTTTATCAGGGTTTGTGTGCGTTTGAACATAATTCTTGCAGCAACGTTTATAAAATATGATCGTATTGTTTTCTTCAGATGTAACATTAAGCCAACATTAGTACGCGTGCTAAAAACGTAAATTTGGTGTTGTTTTTAAAGTTAATCAAAAGATCGCCAACGTATACCCGTCCCGACAACAAAAACTTCTCCAACTCTCGTGTACTCAGCTCTCCCTGGTGGTCTAGTGGTTAGGATTCGGCGCTCTCACCGCCGCGGCCCGGGTTCGATTCCCGGTCAGGGAACGAGTCTTTTTCTTGTCGTATTTCATAATCTTAATTTTTGAGACATGTTAGACACGTGTCTAAATGATAACAATGGCTTTCACTGCACTAAATGTTGCAAATGCTCACAATCAGAAATCATAAATTATACTTTAATGTTGCAGTAAAGTTATAGTCCACAATAAGGCTGAGGATATTTTCTGGGAGTATCAGCTTATGTATCAGTATCACCTTTGTTTTTTAATAAAAGTGGATACCATGTCATATAGTATACCGTATCATATAATTTCCATATCCAAAACAAAACTGTTAACACATTTGAAGCCTCTAGCGCCACCCAAAGGCTTGTTGTAGTATCAGGCCACCACCACCACCAGGGCTTCAGAGACTTCTCCGATTGATACTATCACCAATATAAGGAAATGAATATGAGCTTGAAATGACCATAGCTGACAATAGACCATACACATTATTCAATTGACTTTAATTGAAAAATCTTAAAGTACAAAAATACTTCTTGTTTGTGATATTTTGTTTCGTAACTCTCACAATTAATGTCAATGAATTAATGTTGCAAATTTGAAGGTTTACAGCACACTGCACGTCAAAATAAAGAGATTGTATGTTACATTTCTCCAACATGCAAATATATAACATATTCACATATTAAGACTATTTTCACATTTAAGTTTAACATTTTCCATCGCAATTGTAATACATTCTACTTGTCATGTTAATACAATACATAACAAATGAACACATGCAACATAACATTAATTCATAACTTTACAAGGTATGAAACATTATAATTTGTGATAAGTTTAGAAGGGTCCATCTCATGTGCGTGAGGATCTTCTGTCAAACCCAGAGGTGTCTCCGTTATTTGTGAGACTGCCACTCACCTTGTCCTGTGGGATCCAGTCAGGAAAGTGATCAATGCTCAATAATAGATATTACATACAATAACTGACTGGTGTTTGACTAACCTTCACATTTCCGACCATTTCCTCAAAAGACTTGAATGTAGAGGAATGTCTATACGGAGAAACGTACAGACAAATTACATGACACATATTTGACACATTTTTGTTTTGTAGAAATCATGACTGATTTTAAAATAGTAATATATATATATATATATATATATATATATATATATATATATATATATATATAGGAATAGCAGTGATGTTTTACCTCATAGATGGCACACTCATGGTGTGGCTCATGGTGCTTTGTGTCACATTAGAGAGGCAGAAGTGAGAATAACATTTTAAGTGACAAATAAACATCATAAAAAAACAAACAGCAAACTTGTATTTATTTACATGGGAAGGTGCACATTCCACATTTCAGTTTCCACGTCAACGTATATGTGCCAGTTACCTAATGACCTTATTTTTATTATTTTTTTATGGAACTTGTACTTAACTTAAGAATTACATCTACTCAACATTGTGGAGGAAAAAATTGTACACTACATTGATTAATTGACACACACATGCACGCACACACACACACACACACACACACACACACACACACACACACACACACACACACACACACACACACACACTCACCGTGGAGGGCTCGGAAGAGACAGCGCTCTGTTGAGATAAAGACAAACACACAGATAACGTTTGTCTTCACATGGATGACAACAACAGACTTATTAACTACTGCTGGTGAGATCCTGATGTATTTATGTTTATTTAGTACATTTGCTGCTTTCTGGCTAAACAAAAACACAAGACAGAAGGCCTTTGAACTTAAAGTGATTCTCCACCCAAAACCAGTTCTCATCCAATGCGACCCTTTAATAATGTTGTGTTGTCCTTTACAGAGCATCATCCGTTGGGACAATTTTGAGGTACTTTACTTGAGCATTTTTGGCTTATGTTACTTTCTAGTTTAGGACGAAGTAAAGATTGTGGCAAAGTGATTTTAATAGGTTTTGGACAACAGAAGATCATTTCTTGAAAGACAAAACCTGTGGTTTTAAATTAATTTTTTGGTCTTTGTTAAATGTATTAGTTTACCTACCTGGCTGCGTTAGCTACCAGCTTTTCTTACCAACCATCATATTGGTAGCTTTTGCGCTAAAATGCAGAGCTAATTATGTTTTCACATTTTTGCTTGTAAAGACAAGCAAAAAAAGACATATATATATATATATATATATATATATATATATATATATATATATATATATATATTTTATTTAAATATATATTTAAATAAAATTGGAAAAGGATTTAACTTTTTCTTTTCAGAAATTAGGAGACAGGAGCTGCGCCGACCCTTGAGCGTACCTCATGTCCGCCATCCTCCTGGTGATGTTCACGGCCATATCGGACATTACAGATGATGTCACCTGGCCTGCATGAGTGAAACTCTCTCGCGTCCTCATATATCTACACGTAAAAAGAAGTAATAGCGGTGAGGAATAATGAAGGAAAAACACTGTTGACACACATGTGATACTTACAGAGAGCACAAATGAACAGAGACTCACAATGTAAATGAATCAGTGAACAACAGGCTCATATACATCAGTGGCTTTGGTGCATGTGGTTGCAGAAGGCTGTGCACTTTGTATTTAAATACTTGCGGCTAGTCCTGCCATTACCTGTTAATACAACTGCTCCTTGTACTAAGTCAGGCAGTAAGGCTATTAACCAATCTTTTTTGACCTGGAAAATCCCATCACTTGTTTCTTGGAAGATAATCTTAACAGGTGAGCACAGAGCAAACCATTGGGAGACCCCTGCACTGCAGTAGACAATTTTTTTTTCATGGTTTATAATGCAAACGTGATGACCGACGCTCACATGTTAGAGTGGCTGATGTCCTCCAGAGTGGCAGAGGCTGTGAGATATCTGAAACAAGAGCACACGCTGACAGATTATCACCCTGACTTAAATCAGAGCGCACGGCAGTCATTAGTCTGCTTTTCACGGTTATGTAACCACGTCAAAGTAAGACAAGGCCTGACAAACGGTCTGCCAGAGGATACGATTGGTGTCTTAAGACCTTAGAGGTACGTAGTGGAGTTTTTAAACATCCAACAGCCCTTGCTGAACAATGACTAAAGAAGCAATGTTTAGGAGGATAGTATAGGGCACTTACGGGGCGGAAGTCTGGACGTCTTGCCAGCTTTTGGACAGGTTCTGTTTGATGTTACTGAGAGGGCTCATACCCAGCTGCCTCCTGATGTCGGCTGCATATTTTTCTCTGACCAAAAGCACCTGCTTCAATGTCTGAATCTCCTCCTCCATCTAGAAAAACCCAAACACATCTAAATCAGCACAGAGACAGGCAGATACCATATTTATCTATTAGTGAATAGGCCCAAAGAGCTGCATAACCTTTGCAAGTTCAATCCGTAGATCGCATATGTCCTCCTCTGTCAGATCGGAGTCCGAGCATCTGTTTTCTGTTATCCTCGTGGAGAAGCTTGTGGATGCCGAAGCGCCACCAAAACCTTACAAAGCAGATAGATAACATATTTAAATAGATATAAAACATGTATTAGGTGTCACTAATACAGGATGCCTTTAGATTGCAGTGTGGCTGAATACAAATAAATACAAATATTACTCTTTTTTTTTATTAAAAACTTTCCAAAAAGGCATTAAGAAAACTTCAGATAGATAGATAGATAGATAGATAGATAGATAGATAGATAGATAGATAGATAGATAGATAGATAGATAGCGTCATTGTTGCCGACTTTTTAATAGTATCTACTCAGAGGAATGATACCAGTAGTATCAGTAAAGGTTTTCATATGTTATATCTGTCTACACACTCGGAGCTGTCCGAAGTGCTGAACTCGGCTACCTGAGCGTAACTCAAGGTAACAACCAGCGTTACTTGTTGCACGCGCAGCTGACGTCAGCAGACACAAACACACGACGCACACGTCCAAACTAGCCGAGGTATTCGTGATGAAGAATAACAAACAAACAAAACAATGTGAGACGGTCCTTACCGGGTCGGTTCATCGCTGCCTCACTTTCGCCTCCGGAGTGTTTTTGGACTTGTTTAGCTAGCAGCAGCCTGCTGTGACGTCACCATCCAATCAGCTCAACTCCGAGACGAGCAGGAGGCGGTTTCAGCCGGGATGACCGAGGCGGATGTTGTGTGTACATGTGGGACGGTGAGCAATGGCGCAGAGTAAAAAAAATAATGCATGAATATTTACTAAGAGTATATGCAGAATGGCACGTTTCAGAATAATATGAAGGTTATTGTATCAGCAGCTGGTGAAGGTGAATTCTAACGTTATTACTGCTGCGTAGCTTTGTTTTTAACAATATATATTATTATATCTCACAATGTAATGTATAGTCTGTATTTATAATATGAATATAGAGCATATTAACTAATCTCTCATGTTGTATAATTAGTACAAATATATAGAAGAGTTCACAGTACATTATGTGGACTGGGAAATGTGACGCACAAAACTATGTCCATCAATTTATTTATGATATCAAGATTAAATAAACATGAGGCTTGCCTAACCTAATTAAGCATCTAATTAGCCCATAAATTATGCAGTTTAGAAATCACATGTATGAGATTCAAAGTACGTAACAAGAAATCCTTTAGAGCAACTACAGTAAATAGAAGTACAAATAGTATAGTGTAGAAATATTGTCCTGCAGTCAACATCTTACTTTATAGGACATATTATCAAACACATTTACTTAAAATGTCAAAATTAACTTACACTACATACAGTATATTAGCCAGTAAATTAGTATAGTCACCTACAAGAGTCATTTTATTACAGACATAATGGCTCTTGTCGCTTTTATAATAATACATTATAATAATACATTATTCTCAGAAATGAATTAATAACTTAGTGGTATGTCAACGTTGAAGTTGAACTCATTTAAAGAATTTAACTTTAAGTAATTAGCTGTACTTGATACACTGTTGGGTAGATTAATCTATAACAATATATTGTGTTTTCTAAAATGATGAATGATGCATCTAAACTAGTAATCTGTTGAGTGACAGTCAAATGCATGTAGTGACACAAATTACAATATTTGCCTCTGTAAGTAGAAGTGTAAAGTAGCATCACATTAAAACACTTAAGTAAAGTACAACAACCTACATCTTTACTCGGGTAAAACACTTAAATGGGTTGATAATTCAACATTTATGTATTATTATGTATTATTCTCATAACAAGCGTTCCACAATTAATTGTTAAAATCAAAGACCTGCCTCCATCTACTGGCAACAAATGCCACTACACTTCAGAGAGCAAAGCATCTTGAAGCAAGTGAACAAAAAGTTGCTTTTAGTTTGATCTTGTTACATCATGTTACACTGAGAAAAACTACAAACAGCAGCGAACCAACACTGCATGTTGATTTGGGATGAAGATTAAATATCAATAATGTTCAACCTCTGAATTTGGTTTAGTTATATTTTGCAAAAATATATGAATTCAAATTCATGCAGACAATATATATGTTAAACAATAAATATTTTTGAATGAGAAACTGGTACATTTTATTTTCCAATAAAAGTTAATTAAATCTGTAAGATTTAAACCTTCAACGATAAAAAAAAAAACTGAGGGTCACACAACTCAAAATGTTCAGGAACATTTATTCAACGACAGCAAATCAGATCAATGACCACTTGTTTTCTTCCAGACACAGTTACCATGCTACAACATAAACGTTAAGGTTTATACTTTATATGGGCGAAAGTGTATCTACAAACGATCTTAACCATTAAAATTTCTTGCTAAATTTAATGGTTACATTACATTACATCACCATACCAGTTAAAAATTATAGCCATCATCAAGTATGAAATAAATAAAATAAAATAAAAATGCATCATATAACCATTTCACTATAATTACACTATATATACTATGTTGTCTTTTTGTGGAGTCATTTCCTGATCATTGATCCATTATAGTTATTTTCAAACACACAGTGCATTCAACTTAGAACATTTACAGTAGCATCTTTCAGTATCTCTATGAAAAAGCCATGACGGGAACATCTATGTTTCATCAAGGGTTACAGGAAACATCATACGAGGGCCACAGAGGTCAACATCCATACCGTTAATAGCAGAGGGTGGGCAACAGGAGCTCACCTAATGTAAACCATTGAAACACATTATTAGCATTTATGAAACTGACAATGTGGCAAAGATGTTCATGGCAATTTATGGCAATTTGCAAATCTGTGACAATGTATGCAAATTCAGTAGTATGAAAAAACCTAGAGTGATTTTACTCGGAGCTGCCTGTAGCAGAGAGCTCACAGATGATATGCCTGACGAGCTTTTTACTCTACATGGATTCAAAAAAGTCAACAATGATAAACGAGTACAGCATAGGACATAGGTCTTTAGACTTCATTTCAAAACACAAGGACTAAAAACATGAAGCAAATCATATTCTTCACTACCTAAAGTAATTCTGTCTTCAGCTTTATTTTCCCGGTATAAAGAGTGTAACATGTTTGTTTTTTTCTTCCACAGCACATAAACTACTTCACATATTCAAGACAGCTCAGAGTTTAAAAAACAAAACATGTCACCCTTTGAACAACCCAGGGATCGAGTGCAGCTCTCATCAGAGCCGACTGGATGACTTGGAGCTCGGGGGCTCCACACAGCGCAAGATCAATTAAAGTAAAACGAAATAACTGCAATAATTAGACAAAATCAATATCTTTCAGCCTCAATTAGTTGTGACGTCCCTGAAATAAATTACGTTTGCTTTTGTTGTAAATAAACGAACAAACAAAAAAAAGAGCAGCAAGCCATCATATCACCAAAATAACCTAAATGGTTACCTTTAACTTTGGATGAATGAAATTTAACATTTCCTCCACTGATAAAAAACTACGTAATTTAAATGTTTTTTTTTGTATGAGATCCCTTTAAAAAGCAGAAGCTTCTAATGTCTGAATCCAATGTCAAATTTTTTTTTTTTTATCCATCAGATGTAAATGCTGATGTGACGAAAAAAGGCAACAAATATAAAATTTGTGTTAGGTTTGGTAGGGAACAATAGCTTAACATACTATAACTAACCCACCGGGGCGGAACACTGCCATAAATAGATGCAAGAGAGCAATGCAAGACATGTTGACCCAACATAAAGATTACCTTGACAATAACGGTCATGACGACCTGTTCAGCGCTGCAGGAAAGACAGGAATGTAGTCTCCATCCTGCAAAGACAAGCTGAAATAAAGCTGAGGCAGAGGAATGGAAAGCCAATACTAATTATTAATAAGAATGTTCCACCGGCAGGCACTTATGAAACAAATGTCTGCAAATAAAGTTCTGTGCCTCAACAACCTCACGATTCATAATAACAACGCTCAGAGGAGCACACGACAGACAAACAAACACAGTGCCAAAGATGCACTGCAGGTCTGACAACGGCAGGTGACATGTTCAACTGAAACTGTGCGGATCGCGAACCAGAAGTGAAAATTGCACTAATGTTTGACAACTCTGTTCTCGAGGGTTTGACGACGGCACCGATCACCTCCGCAAAACAAACGCATCTCTCTGAGCTCCTCCCTGAGCCGTGGTTCTCCTTCCCCTTCAGCATACAATATCCCGTAAACTTTACCCCTCCGCCTCCCCTGTGAGAACTGTACTCGTGAATATATTGCACATACGTATGCGCCTACATTAGTGTCTTGCAAAGTAAAAATGTTGCAGAAGATTAAAGAAAATGTGGAGACCATGTTTCATAAACAGTGCATGCTACACCATGATGCAAAGTGTGGGAGCGGGAAGGTGGGGTAGGCGACCTGTGCGGTTAAAGGCCAAGAAATACAAAAGAAGAGATACAAAGGAAACTTATGTAGTTTCTCTTTTTGTCTTGTACTGGGGTGGGGTAGGGTGGGATGGGGGGGATAAGTTGTGGACCAATCAGGGAGGGGGGTGTAAGGAATGTGACTTCATTAGTTCCTTTCATGGGCCATGCTTACTAGTCCCTCTCCTCCGCATTGGCTCTCTTCCTGAAGTGGAAAGATGGATTGCCCTTTTTCTTACATCTCGCTGAGGTGGAGCAGGGAAGCAGGCAGGACCGCAGGCCAGGATCGACGGGAACGAGGGGGGGCGGGAGGGGGTTTAGTTAAAGCCGGTGTCGGTGTGATAGGAGTGGTGCCCATCCGATGTCAGCTGGGTTGTCTCTGTTGCAGATGGTTGCAGCATTATAGGGTCACCGCCAGCCTCTACTGAACAAAAAGAAAACATTTTCAGTCTCCTCCACTCCTCCTGTGACGCTCTGAACTCATTCGAAAAGGGGAGCGGCAACGCAGGCGATTCGGTCTCACCTCGCTCGTCAGATTGCAGCTGAGCCTCCAGGTCCTCGGGGGACACGTAGAATTCTTGCTCCTGGCCCTCCCGAGGTCGTGGTTTACATTTGCCACAGCAGCAGTTACAGCAGCAACATAGGCAGCAACAGAAGTAGCAGCCGGTGGCCAGGCCGCAGAATACAAACAGAGCCTGAAGGGAAGCAATGCGAGGAAGTGAAAGAGTCAAATGAGTGAGCAAGAAATAATAAAGTTTTGGGAGAAAATGAAAAGATTTCACAGAGAAAAAAGTGAGAACTCAGTCTTACCTTTGCCCACCAGCTTGAAAGGACAAAGTAAGTATTTACATTCTCCTCTCCGAACTGCTCAGCCACATATAGTCCCAGAGAACCATATTTGTCATAAATATTACGCTTCGTGGGGTCGTTCAGAATCGCGTGAGCGTTGTTTATCTCCTTGAACTTATCGGCCGCGTCCGGATTGTCAGGATTCTTGTCGGGGTGGAACTTCAACGCCAGTTTCCTGTGTAGAAAGTTGTGGGAAAAAAGACAATTAAACACAAATACAATCACGGCGCCCATGTGGTAATTATGTGAGGGAAGTGGCAGAGGGATGCCTCACCTGTAAGATCTCTTAATATCATCTGGCGTAGCCACCTTCTCAACTCCCAGCACGAGGTAGAGAGACTCACCAGCGGTGGACAGCGAGCGCTGCCTCTGATGCTCAGCAGTCATGATGCCTCACGTCCACAGGCTGCACGGACACACAAGCAGAAAACATTGATTGGGGCTGTGAGTCACAGCCAGGCCTGCATTGTTTAGATAACCTGTTTAACGTGATAAACATCTGTTTAAAAAAAATAATGTTAAAACCACAGCGAGGCCTGTGTGACTGCAGGCAACAGCTGGTCCAATACTGTCATTACAACTGAAAAAGCTATGTGTGGAAAGACGCAGCTCGGTTTGAAATATAGGCAGAAAAGGTGAAAGAGCCATGAAGGCAACATGCTGGGTGAATTATATCTCACTACCAATTACAATTTCACATTTTTTTCAGTGCAGTTGGCTCGGTTGCACTGTAAATTGTGAAGTTAAATGTCTACATGGCTATACTGTAACTGTGGCGTTTTGGCAGGACCACTGACTGCTTCTGCAATTAATCAGTGACTGACATCCACCAAGCCAACAATGCTGCAATAAAAAAAAAGATTTAGCAAGCAGCTGCAATTTAAAACGAATACATAGGACAACGCCATTCCTGAGATTATTGCTGCTTCTAAATGGGTGTCATCGTGATACAAATGAATAGCCAGTGGTCTATTTGAAGCCCCGCACAGCTTATTTCAACAGTATTACGCCCCAAGCTGTCTGCTCTGACAAGTGTGTGTCAAATTCCCTTTTCGCATCCCGATTTCAATAGTCTATAAGAAGGATTAGACAATACGATGTTAGGAGCATAATCTCTGCGAGCATCATCACCAGCACCGCTACAGTATAGTGCGCAGCATCCATGTTGGTTTGCTTCCTGGCCTGTACTTGATGCAAGCCAGGGATGGATCGTCAGCAGTAATTTTCAAGGACAAGGGGCAGTGTCTCGCGGGCAAATAAATGATCGAAATGCACCTTTCGGGCTCACCTTTAAGTCGGCTCTGATGCGCTGCAACACTGACGATCCGAGCAGGTTATATTATCTAGACAGTGTAGCGTGACTATGGCTGCATCTCGCACGTATCCGAAACCCTCTCTGGCTCCCACCACACAATCATGGACAGCTGCAGCAGTACGCTGACTCCGCCCCCCTCTCCTCCTCTCCCACCCTCCCAACACCCCATGGCGACCCGACGTGCGCATGCGCAACCGATGAGGATGCTCGGACGCAAAGGCGTGCAGATACCGCACTGTCAACCCGAATTTTTGCTTAAACACACCTCATAAACTGGAAATAGTATTTCAATCATGAGGGCCAGGGTAATTTAAGGACCACTTTAAATTTACTGAATAGTCTGAGAGCAAACGTGCCATTTTGTTTTACATTTAAGGTGACACATGTGCCATTACAGCAATAATAAAACACAACATTTAGAACAGGAGACATGTAAGGGGAGTCAGATAAGCACCATGCAATGTAGGACATGAACAGTGCAGGTTTTTAATACAAAACATTGTTAAGCAGACAATCAGCGTGGGCGGTTAAAACGTGACAACATAAAATCACATGACATTTCAGAAATGCAGTCTGACAAAAAGGCAACACATGAGGACAGTGTGATACTGGGACCTGGGGTCACAGCCTATTTGCCCAGTTGGTTAATTCAGCTTTGCCCGTACGTGTTCCACTCAGTTGAGATCTGGTGACTATGAGGTCCACCATGGGATTTTACATTCACACCATATTCATCCTTATCAAACCATGCAGTCAACCTGTCGTGTATGGAAGCATCTGCATTAGTTTAGGGTTGGGTTAATTTGTTTTGAGATTTGTTTTTGTTACTGTAACAAAGCTGTGTAAGCATATATTTAAAATACAATCTGAATCCCTATTATCAAGTTTCCAACTACATACGGGTGGCCTATTTCACATATCTCCATTATGTCTCACCATACTTGTATAGTATTTTGAATGTGCCTCTTGCTTTAGCCAAAAGACATCATACAAAGCGATAATTAATGTCTTTGTCTTTGACTGGTGGACAACTCACATTAGTAAAAGTAAGTAAAAGTCCTGCATTCAAAATCTTATTCAAGTAAAAGTACAAAAGTATGATCATGAACATATATACAAAATGGCCCATATCAGGAAAACATAACAAAAAGTAAAATATCTCTATATAACGATTTGTATTAAAATAAATGAAATTTGACCATCCGCTGCACTGACTGTTCCTCGGCAACGGTGACGTCACTGTCTTCACCAATCGCAGAGCTCGCGGGGCTGACGCTCCTATCGCGAGATTATCACATTAGCTCGGTTAGTTAGCTAGCCGCGAAAACCTTGACTGTGTACACTACGTTTTACACGTTTCTTCTTAAAAGCACCGAGAGGACATTCCACATTTCTGTTGTGATTATTGTCTCCTCGCGCCTGTACGAACGGACAATCGCCGGACCCCGTGTTTGCTCGGTGAGTCGTGTGAACACACGCAGTCTGCTAGCTAGCCGGGGCTGTTACCCCACAGGAGGAAATGGGTTTGTTTTGGAAACCTCGCAGTAGCTACACAATTTTTTTTTGTGACTCTTTCAAACCGCTGCACTGTTTTTTTTAAGAGCACGCATATCGTGTCTTTTGTTTTTATTATTAATTGAGCATTAATGTCAGTGTTGTGTTTGGGTTCAATCCGACATATCTGTCTCTGCACGGGTGAAACGTTACTATTCGTGTGTAGGTGCAAACTGACCAAGCTGTGTCAGCCTTGCTGACGTTTCGCTGTATTTCAATGGATTTTCGTATTTCCAGGATCCCAATGATGAGTTATGCTGAAAAGCCAGAAGACATCACAAAAGAAGAGTGGATGGACAAACTAAACAATGTTCACATACAGAGGGCGGACATGAATCGACTCATTATGAATTACCTGGTGACAGGTGAGGCATACCTTGACTGTGATTTTTGAATGTGCCTCTTGCTCAAGCCGAAAGACATCATGCAAAGCGATTCTTAATGTCTCTCTGTTTCTCATGTTTCAAGAGGGTTTCAAAGAAGCTGCAGAGAAGTTTCGGATGGAGTCTGGGATCGAGCCGAGCGTGGACCTGGACTCTTTGGATGAAAGGATAAAGATTAGAGAGATGATCCTAAAGGGACAGATACAGGAAGCTATTGCACTCATCAACAGCTTACACCCAGAGCTGCTGGACACCAATCGATACTTGTATTTCCATCTGCAGGTACATTTGCACATTTTAGTTAATAATCATCAGTAGTTCTTATTTTAGGCGGTGACCAAACCATGCAGGTCATACGTCTTCCCGAGTTAAATCGGAAAATAATTGGATATTGGATAAAGCTTGAACTTCAACATTCACTGCTTGTACTTTTTTGTTGTTTCCTCTCTTGCAGCAGCAACATTTGATTGAGTTAATCAGGCTAAGGGAGACTGAGTCAGCGCTGGAGTTTGCCCAGACACAGTTGGCTGAGCAGGGAGAGGAGAGCCGCGAGTGTCTGACAGAGATGGAGAGAACACTAGCCCTCCTGGCCTTTGACAACCCAGAAGAGTCGCCCTTTGGCGACCTGCTCAACATGATGCAGCGGCAAAAGGTAGAGTTGTGCACAGCAATCTTTTAGGTGCTAATCTTTGAGTTAATTCGATCCAGCTTCGAACCAAGGAAAAAAACTAAGTATCCCTGAGTAGTGCACGACACAATGCCTCTTGTTTTGTCCCGTTTGTATCTGAGGTCACGTGTCTTTTAATTGTGCGACGCTTTGCGCTCACACAAAGTGTTTACTAACAAACCAAAAGCTGTCGGCATGAGGAAACTCGTTGATTAGTTTTGGCGACTTCTTGCATCACCAAGTGACAGGAGCCCATGTGAGAGGACGGAACAGAAGTGTTTTGTGCAGCAACATAACACTTAATGGTCTGCCCAATACACAGAGTAGGACACAAGTACAACATACTGCTATTATGCATATATGTTTACCAATTGAGGTACATAAATACATTGCTATACATTGCTATACAGTTCCACCAGAGTTCACCCGAGTTCCCCCAGTTTCCCAAACAGGCAAGCGTATACAATTTATTAGTTCTGTTAATTGTTAAAGCACCGTAATTTAATTGAGGCTACTGAATTATTGCTAGTTGTGTCTCACACTGAATGTAAGCTTTAAGAACAAAGTGTATGCAGGCAATTTGGCAAGAAGTATGTTGATTTCATTTTGACTGAACCAAATATCTGGATTCACAGGTGTGGAGTGAGGTGAACCAAGCTGTGCTGGACTATGAAAACAGGGAGTCAACGCCCAAACTGGCTAAACTCCTGAAGTTACTGCTGTGGGCACAGAATGAGCTGGACCAGAAGAAGGTGAAATATCCCAAAATGACTGACCTTAGCTCGGGCACCATCGAGGACCCCAAGTGAACATAACAGACAAGAACAACCACCTTCCACGTCCCCTTAATTTATGATCAGTCAGTGACTGTGTGACAACCAGGTAACATATATGTATAAACAAATGCTACATTGTTTTTTTTTCATGTTTCATTCATGAGAGATAAAACTTATCTTTTTGTGCAAACTGTAAATTGCTGTATTTGCAAATTGACGGAAATTATATAAGCACTGATCCCGGATTTTTAGATCTTGGAGAAGACGAAATTAAAATTGCTGTTTTATATTTTGTCTTTCTAAAGCCTATACGCCGATAGTATTATTCATTGTAACCATTTCCCCCCACCGAGACTTCATTTTGAGAGAGCGAGAAAATAAAATAAAAGAACAAGTTAAATACTCTGAGCCAAATTCTAAGCTCCCCAGAGTGAGAGGGGGGTTAAACTGGTTTAAACTTTGAAAATGCAGACACACAATTAATGTCATGATTTAAGAGTCTAGATAGTTACAAATCAGAAGTTCAAAATTTAAATTTCCTACGTAAAATGTGAGTATTTTTCAATTTAAATGGAAAGATACACAAATAAATGTAATATAGTTTTAATTATTATAATATTTTATGATTTATTTTACCGTACAATATGTCTATAGGATGAACTGCCTTGCAAAACGGTAACGTCACGTGTGTGTTGAGAGGCTGATGTACGTCCGGACTGACGGGTTGAAATCCGAGATGGCTTTCTTTTTCTGAGCCTGCAGTGAGCGACACGCTCCGAATGAAAGTGTTTGGTTTCATGTGACGAGGGAGGTTGAGATTAAAATAATGTTCGAGCAATCCCATTGATGGAGGATTGATATGTAGCTTGAGAGTGAGAGCTGCTCCGATCAAGAGACGCGAATGAGCGACGGTGCCAATAACGACTCTGTAGTATGAAAACTTTCATATTTAAACTCTATTCACGCTGAAACTGATTTTTAAATTTTTTATTGGCTTTGTTTTTGTTTTAAATAGTTGGTGGAATGCATTGACATTTTAAATCTGAGCAGGCATTTTGAAAAAGTCGCAGAACTTTGTCATTAATGTTGCCACTTTTAAAGCCGTTAATAATTTTCACTTTTACTGCACGTAAATGTATTTTTCTTTTTCAATGGGGAAATGCTCTTGCGCTTGTTTATTTTGTTTGGTTTGTTTTTTTTATATATATATATATATATATATATACACACACACACACACACACACACACACACACACACACACACACACACACACACACACACACACACACACACAGACTTGCTGCTAGTTGTCAGTCCTTAATTTCTTTTAAGGTTGTATTGTCGTTATAGATATTGGCTTTGACAAATACTGAGACCCAGAGAGCCCACATCCCTTTTATTATTCAACATTTTTAAGATCAGATTTGCAATTATTAAAATAAACAAAACTTTTGTGAACCATACAAGAGCTGTGTTTCCTTTTTCTGAGTTGTATAAGAGCAGTGGTTGAATGTAACTAAGTACATTTATTCAAGTATTAAGTACAATTGTATTCTACTTTATTTGGGTTTTCATACTTCTACTTCATTACGTTTAAAGAAAAATCAGCTTTTTTACTCTACTACACTTACCTTTTAGTTATTAGTTACAACACAGATACAGATTCTGTTTTTATTAAGCTGCACAGCAATGTATGAACTATGAAGTAATTCAAATCAAACCATCTTTAACAGCTGCAACTTTATTGATGCTCACACAGCAATTATTGCAACAACAATTATAACCAATTACTATAATATATATTGTTCTGAAATTGGCCATTCTGCATAATAACTGCATAATAATCATGGTGCAATAAGTATATTTTAACGCAAATACTCTTGTACTTCAGACATGTTTTGAATGCAGGCCTTATACTTGCACAAAGTATTTGCACAATATAATTGCTTTGTAAAGGATCTGAACACTTTGGTACTCCACCAAAGATTGTTCTAACTAACTTATTAAAGATATTGTAGAAGTTATAAAAACCGAAAGCTTGAAACAAATACTCTTTTGTTCTTCAAAGGGGAAAAATGCAAATGTTAACTCATGAGCTCATTTCCTGCCAATCACAGGCGTGCTTCTCTTTATTTTGGGTTTTGTTCCAACAAGTTTTACCAGTTTGGCCTGTCTGCCTGAGGACACGAGATAAAGTTGACACACGGCGCGCAGCACGGCAGAGTTGCACAGATTTCAGGAAGGACACCAGCGCTGTGCGGATGGCAGACAAGCACACATCAGAAGACTGCAGGAATGACTTAAATGATTCTCTACTGGGTCTTGAAGTGCACACAGCTGACGGTTCGACCGAAGAGGAGGCAGAAGACCAAAACCTGTGGCCGAGGTGAGAGACCGTACGAGGTTTAGATCTTCAGGCATGGAATGTTGTGGAAAGAAGTTAGTGTTGGAAGAAAAAGTTATTCACGCTTAATCAGTGACTGTTTCACTGTTAGATTCAGACTTCTCTTCTTATTGTTTCTCACACACACAAGCTTTGGCATGACTCCTGATAGCGAAGACACTGGGGAATCTGTATGTCTCTGTCTGAAAGAACATGCAGTTCCATTGTTATCACACCATGCCGAGGCCAAACTAAAGACGTCATGGTGGGATGAAGCCATGAAGAAGTCATGGTGGCCCCTGCGTATTGATAACCTTAAGCTATTTAAGAAGGTGGTGATTTGAGCAGTGTTGGATTGTTACAATTTGTCTATCACGTTGTACTTCTGACTCCTTCCTTGTAACGAGTAAATGTTCCTGTTTTAATGATTTTTCTAATGAATTTAATATCTACTGGCATTTAGGAGAATTTCAGAGACACGTTTTGCTTCTCTGGAACCAGATTATGACGTAGGCATGCTAGTGACGTCGCGTCTGTGTCGACTGCAACTATTCGCTGACTTCCCGTGAACACGTGTGTATATATTCACGGTCCCAGAGCGATCAGCTCTA
>NW_027176052.1:0-16946 GCF_023055335.1 Clinocottus analis
GAATGCAGCTTGACCAGAAGGGTATTGACTATATCTTCTGCGCATTAAGACACTAATGAACTCACTTCAGTACAGATCATACCGTACAATGTCTTTTCAACATTTCCTCAACAAAAGTCTGACATTACTTTTTTGAAATCCTTCAAGATATGCTCTGTGTGGGTGTGGGTGTGTGTCTGTATGTACTGTATGTGTGTGTGTGTGTGTGTGTGTGTGTGTGTGTGTGTGTGTGTGTGTGTGTGTGTGTGTGTGTGTAATCAGAGAAGAGGCAGATGAAGAGGCGTCAGACATATTAACTGACAGATGGAGGTTGATCCAACTCATTTATTACCCCAGAGGAGAATGCCACAGTGAGATTGGGCTTCATTAATTTCAGATTTAGTTTTCATTTCAAGCTGTTGCGCCCTGAGATAAATAAAATGGCGCATTATGTTTTTGCCAAGATATTTCTTTTTTGTTTTCCTCCAATAGAAGGAGTGAAAAGAGGGGAGGCATAAGTTCCGTGTGGCTGGGGTAGTATATAAATACAGGCTCGCCTAGAGGAAAATAACACCTCAACGGTTGATGAGGTGAAATGGGATGACTGTAATTTCTCAGCTCAGCTTTAAAGGCTCCCACACAGATGGCTCATTTATCCCTGGGAGTCCTCGGGCACACATAGCAGGGAAACTTTTTCTCCAGTTATTCTAACATAGCATGTTCACTCCCTGCAATTTAACTCATCTCTTTCTTTCTCTCTTTGTCTCCATTCTCCTCGCAGCCTATTCTCCGGAGGCGCTGACAGAGCGCACTGTGGAGGATGAGGAGGCGGAAGCAGACGACCTGCCCACAGCCCCTCAGGATGACCTTCCCATGAAAGATGAGTTTGTGGAGCAAAGCGGAGGGCCTGCCAAGGAGCAGACATGTGACCAGGAATCAGCTGGGGCAGCAGAGCTCTCAGGACAGGAGATGGACAGTGAGTCACATGTGAGTGAGACCAGTGACCGTCTCTCAGACTTTGATAGTCCCTCAAGAAAAGCCGAGGGCAACTTGGTCACAGCCCCACTAAATGGTGGCACTAAAACACCACCCATAGGCATGGACACCTTAGAACAAATGAAGGTTATATACTCCAGCTTCCTGACCGGGCCCTTGTGGTCACCGCTGAACTTTAATTCCACGCCGCCACAGGCGCAGACGTCGGCCTCGACAGAGAAGCCAGCTCGCAGCAACAGCACCAGCAGCAGTAGTAGCTGCAGCAGCGGTAGCTATGACTGGCACCAGTCTGCAGTGGCAAAGACACTACAACAGCAGACTCCCCAGAGCCGTCACCCTGCACAGTCTGAGCCCAGCCTCTTCAGTACAGTCCAGCTCCACAGGCAAAACCCAAAGCTGTTTGGCTCAATCTTCACTGGGGCCAGTAAGTTCCGCTGCAAGGGCTGCAGTGCTGCTTATGACACCCTGGTGGAGCTGACAATTCACATGAACGATACAGGCCACTACCGCGATGACAACCATGACAGGGCAGGCAGTGGCTCAAAGCGCTGGTCCAAGCCACGTAAGCGGTCCCTGATGGAGATGGAGGGGAAGGAGGATGCCCAGAAAGTCTTGAAGTGCATGTATTGCGGCCACTCCTTTGAATCACTTCAGGACCTCAGCGTCCACATGATCAAGACCAAACACTACCAGAAAGTGCCTCTGAAGGAGCCCATGGCGCCTTTGGCAGCCAAGATTATGTCTTCTAAGAAAAGGGGGCATGTGGGGTTGGACCTCACGGCCACGCCACGTTCTCGAGAAGGAACCCCGAAATCTAAGCACTCACAGGCGGACCTGGGTGAACCCCAACAGAAACCCTCCTCCAGCCCCTACACGACCCCTAATAACCGCTACGGCCACCAGAACGGTGCCAGTTATACTTGGCAGTTTGAATCCAACAAATTTCAGATCCTCAAGTGTATGGAGTGTGGGAGTTCCCATAATACACTGCAAGAGCTGAGAACCCACATGATGGTGACAGGACACTTCCTGAGGGTGACCAGCTCTGTGGGGAAGAGAATCAAAACACTTCCTGAGGCCACCTCCCCCAACCCTGGTAGGGTTAGCACACCTACTGAACAGAGGGTCCAATCCGTCCCACTCGCACCCTCCACTTTCTCTCCTCCACCTCCTCAAATTGCAACAAGTCCCCCTGCTACCTCCCCTCCTCTGAAAGATATCAAAAAGGAAGAGGTGGAGGAGGAGTGCTCTAAGCAAGAGGCTGTAAGAAATGAGAAGCGAGTTGCAGCGTCAGTTGGGAAGGAGGAGGATGCTGAGAAAGAGGAAAAATATGACATCTCAAAGTATAGCTATCTTACCGAAGAGGATCTGAAGGAGAGCCCTAAAGGTGGCTTTGATATTCTCAAATCACTGGAAAACACTGTGACATCAGCCATCAACAAGGCTCAGAGTGGGAATCCAAGCTGGGGCGGCTATCCTAGCATCCACGCAGCCTACCAGTTCCCCAGTGCCCTCAAGCTCCAACAGGGCGGCTTGGAAAAGAATTCCCCACTGAAGTTCCTGTTCAACGGAGGAGATGGAGCGCTGTCCTCCCTTGCCAAGAACCAGCCCCTCGTTTCCCCACCTCTTAGTCAGTCCTCCCCCTTCCCCAGCAACAACTTCCAGGCAATGGAGGATTTAGTGAAAAAAGTGACGGAGAAAGTAGCAAAAGTAGAGCAAAGGGTGAAGCAATTGTCTCCAAAGATGGAGAACCACCCCTCTCCCTGTAGCAGTGAGGCTGGAGAATCACATAGGGGAGGAGAGGCCGACTCCCCTCGGGAATGGAGGGCGGTCACGCCAGCCAATAGCGACAGGGGAAGCCATAGCGACAGAGCATCCCCGGCAACCGAACCCAAGAGGGAGACAGCAGTCAAATCCCCGCTCGCCTCTATGCTGAGATGCAGTACAGCCATTATCACTGGCCATACTCCTCCAGAGCAGCCCTTTGTCAACCCTCTAAGTGCTCTTCAGTCAGTAATGAACATTCATTTGGGGAAAGCAGCCAAGCCCTCCTTGCCAAACCAAGATCCCCTGAGCCTGCTCTCCAGGCTTAGCCAGAGCATGGCTGAGAGGGCTGCTGTGGCCGCTCCTCCCTCACAAACCAAAAAGCCGGAAAGTGCAGTTGATGATAGCTTTGGCCAGCCCAGTGATGACCAGCCTATGGACCTCACTAAAGGGAAAAGTGATAGAGGGGGCTCCGTAGGCTCAGCCCCCCTAACGCCTTCATCCACGGCTTCCTCCATCTCCCCCTCCTCCCTCTATACCCCTGCGAAGCTAGCGGTTGTCTCTCCCTACACATCCAGCAGCCCTCTGCATGAAAACGCATTGTCGGATATCTCGGACATGCTGAGGAACCTGACACAGTCCCACCATGTCCCGAAGCCTCCCTCGCGGTCCCGGGCCACAGACAAAGCCGAGATCGTGGGCTCTACCCATGACGACGACGAAGCGTCTCTGCACGGCCACAAGCGCAAAGGCCGCCACTCTAACTGGAACCCCCAGCACCTCCTCCTCCTGCAGGCCCAATTTGCCTCGAGCCTGAGGCAGACATCAGAGGGGAAGTACATCATCAACGACCTCAGCCCACAAGAAAGAATGCATGTGTCTCGTTTCACAGGCCTCTCCATGACCACCATCAGTCACTGGCTGGCTAACGTCAAGTACCAGCTAAGGAGAACTGGCAGAACCAAGTTCCTCAAAAACCTGGACTCGGGTCAACCTATATTCTTCTGTAGTGACTGTGCCTCACAGATCCGCACCCCGGCAGCGTATGTATGCCACCTGGAAGCCCACCTAGGGTTCAGAATCAGGGACCTGGCCAAGCTGTCCCCTAAACAGACTGCCAGGGACTCCCACACTCTCTCTGAGAAACTAGTGCCCCTGGAGTCTTTCCTTTCTCCACAATCACAAGACGACTGCAATAGTAATGGGACGGTGTTCCGCTGCCAGCTCTGCGTCCGTAAATTTGCCACTAAGCACGCCATCAAGCTTCACCTCAGCAAGAGCCACGGGAAGTCTCCAGAGGACCATCTGCTGTATGTGAGCGAAGTAGAGAAACACTAAAATACTCTCGGCAGTAGACATACTGGACAACATACGTAGACTGGCTGTTCAAAACAAAAACACAAACAGTATATTTGAAAGTGTGGTGATGCACAACGATGGCATGAACTACTGTCAAAATAGTCAGCACATGTTGTTTACATCTATTCGGCCTACAAAACATTTCTAATTTCTCTGTATTTCAAAATACTTTTATTTCACCAAAATATACTGTAGGTCAAAGATATTCAGCCTGATTTGTCGAGGACAGATTCTCTCCTGATCCTGGTGAATCTCTTGACAAGAAGGTCAGCTAATAACTTGAAATGTATTAACTTTATTGTATTTATTTTGTATTTTTGTGAGTTTGGTTCTGATTTGCTGGTAGACTGCATGTTCAACAAGTTTTACTGTTAACATTTGTACAGTCCTGTCCTGTCCTGTCCACATTTTAAAATGCCCTTTCAAACTGGTCATTTTGTAACACTATAAAACAGCCAAATGCCTGGGAACGCTCCTTTTTTAAAAGAATCTGCCAAACAGCAAAGATTCATTGCTTGTTTTGTTTTTTTTTGTTTTCTCTGTACAGCCTGTTGATTTTCTTGCTGATTGTAAAAGCTGCCTTGTTCTTTATCATTGAGTAAGGGGCACTTAAAATCCAGGTCTGTGTAAAAATGTATATATAGTGTATAAGCTTACAACTTGCTGTTTAAATTATGCATACTTGTTATATTTCCTAATTTAAGAGGACTATGACTATCCACTGGTGCAGAGCCTTTGAAGAAGATGAAAAAGGACATTGTTTTGCACAATAGTTTTATAAATGTTATTTGATAAAAAAAAATGAAACTCATACAAATATGTTAATGCCTTGTGCTTCTATGATTAAATTGAATTAACTGCTGCATAAAACATTTGTTTTCTTTTATATCTAACACTCCTGAACATTTGTAGATCAAGGTGCATTATGGATTTCTAAATCAAAATACAATATTTCAACAAGCAACATTTCATTGAGTAGTTGCACATCACAGTAGTGTCCCAAAAATGTTATTCTGCGTCTGTTATCACATTTTTCACCTGGCTTGCAGGAAAACCATACATCTTTAGAGAAGAAAAACAAAACTCATCCCTCCAAATTTCTGTCCCACCTTGTGATGACTAAGCATTTACAAATCAGCTGACAGAAACACTGAGCAGAACATAAAGAACCCTCAGCATTTTCTTCTGCAGTTGTTTTTGCCACCACAATTTCTCTCTCGATATTCCCAGTGATTTCTGTGTCGTCGCGTTGTTGTGAGGCTGACTCGAGAGGTGCGAGCGGTGCCACTGCCTGCAAGGCGTCTGGCAGGTGGTGTGTGCTGCATGTAAACCACCAGATGTTTCTGAAACGAGCCACTGGAGGAGGAGGAGGAGGCAGGCGGGCTGCAACAGCAGGCAGAGTGGGCTGATTACCACGGGGGCTTGGATGCCATCAGGAGCCCTGGGCACAGACAGCAGATCTGGCACACACCTGGACTCCAAGACTGTCCCTTGGAAAAAATAAAGCGGATCCTATATACGCGCGCTGAGACGAGCTGACAGTGGTGCAGAATGCACAGACAGGTGCTATTCCCTCAAAGCAGGCTTTTGGATCTAACAATCTTACTGGCAGGTGTTGATGCTATCAGAGTAGTCACAATTCAGGCTCAGTGCCATGTAATGAGAAAGTTTTTTATTTATTTTTTAAATGTTTTTCACGATGCATGATAAAGACCCACACACACGTGTTTACTTCTCAGATGTTCTACCGTCTACTTTTGTCTAATTTGAAGACGCCTGGGGACGCCGTGTTCTTTCCGTTCGATGTTCCCAGGCTTTGCTTGTCATGACTGACTGACTGAGTGACTCGGGGCCGGGGAAGTTATCTGGTTACTATGGTGACGGCCATTTGCCCAGCCTCTAACCCTGTTCGCTCACTCAACAGAGGACAGCTCGAGTGCAGCACACCCATTTACTCTCTTAAATCTCATCATCTCGCTTCAGTTCCTCCCACCCGGGAACAGATTAATTAACACACACACACTGTGTCCTGACCCCGTCTTCTCACACAAACTCATTACCGCCTCAGACTTGCTCCCGGCCCTCCGACGTTTAGGATACATTGGTCTAACGTTGTGGGAGAACCCAGTGATGACTCACATCTGACAAGCAGAATAAAGCCCTTAACAAAGGATGATAATTGAAAGATGGGATTCAGACCGGTAGCCATTGATAATGCAAATGAAAAAGCCTCAGCTGCCTTATTGAATATCTTGTGAATTCTCAAAGCTTGTTGAGTCCTTCCAGATATGAAATCATCTCTCAGGCATGATCCATTTTCTTTTTCCACACTGTATGTGTTGATGAATGCTTTAGGCTTAGTGGTGGACTTGGGGTGAGGATGGTTGGGGGAGTTAATGAGATAGTTGACACTTTGGGGGTTAATGAGGGGCTGGAGGGAGAGGGCTAAATGATTGGACTTCTGCTTGGATGAGCATTATAGGGGCTGCTAGAGGAGAGCAATGTAGAAGCTGTGAATCCGCTGTAGCCAATTATTTAACATGAAAGACACAAAACTCCTCTCAGTTGTATTTTTCGGCGACAATAAAGAGGAGATTAGATGTGTTATCCATTGTTCTTTTGTCTTGACTATCCTTGAGGGCTGGGTAGTTATAGACGCCGATGCGCCTCAATGCTCCTAAAACAAAGTCAGCAGTGAAGGGGGAAGAAAGGAGGCGGACAGGACAGGGATAGGATAGGAGGAGAATGAGTCCCCCCACTCCTCCACTCCACAGATCTCCCATCAGCTCTTGTCATCCCTCTAATGAATATCAGTTAAATTGCTCTGTGGATCTGAGGAGTTTGGATGTCAATGTGATTTGTGTGAGTGTGGCGGATGGAGGGGCCCAGACTAATGAAAGGCGAGCCTAGCCTGACAGAGTGATGAGCATCAAGCCCATCAGACCAATCACACAGGAGTGGCTGACAGCACAGACAGACGGACAGCCGAGGAGGAGAGGCCATGTATTTAGGAAAACAAAATGGCTGCCAAAATAGTGGTGGATGTCTTTCGAGCGTATTGATGTATATCGCTCCTGTCTCAGTGTGATTGTGCCGTTGTGTGAACTGATACAGACAGCTGTGTCACATGCAGAAATATATGTGATTCTAAAAAATGCATAAACTGTGATTTCAGTACAATTTATAGACGCCAGCTCTCTTGTGTGTTTTAATGCTTCACGTTAATCAGAAAGACTCTTAAAAATATCAACAGGTTAAAAGGATAAAACGGGTAAACTGCTATTAAGAAGGACCAACAAATCAAATGTTCCTCTAAGTGTCTCTGGCTTGACATCGTAATTTGATAAACAACCGTGTCGCTGGCTACAAATAAACTTCAAGCTTCACTAAACCCTTGCATGCCAAGATGGAAGACAATGTAAGAAGTGATGTCCGTTCACACAACCTCCATAGGAAAGGTGACATGATGTCTTCTGACAGCCGCAAAGAAGACCCAAGTTAGCTTGACCTTGGACCTCTGACCTCTAATGTATGGGAGGAGTCACACGCAGCCAATAAAAAGGCCTTTGACCTGTTTCCATTTGCACCCGAAAGAAAATATCACCTTCACTTTCTACAGCATTAAATATGGACTATAATATGATTCATGTAACTAGAACAGTAGACTTAAGCCACCAATAACATGCAAATATTTGTGAGTGAGCAAGAGGGCAAAAGATGGAGACAGAGATGCTGAGAGGAAGAGACAGAGAGGTGAGTTTATGGTGGTCTGGTTTCCAAAAAGTGCCTCCACTAGTGACTGCGGGTTTTCATGCTGCTGTGTAGCAGTGTGCTGCCGCCGCCTGAGATAGCTGTCAGAGGCATTTTGGTGTGATATCTGACAGATTTGCTAAAGACACTCGTCTCAGGGCACTACTCTATATATCGTTAGTTTAATGCACAATGACATGACCAATTATAGCGAGCTCCATGCTCAAATAGCATGTCAAAACCTGTGTATCAATCCATTAGATCCTGTCTCCCATCACATTAAGTGGTACCTTTAGCTATCTGTTCGGCACGTAAAGGAAAATGCTGACGGGATGGAAAATCTGCCGGTGCTGTTCACAGAGTTGATGTCTTTTGGAGAAGGAGGTTGCCTCTCTCTCTCTCTCTCTCTCTCTCTCTCTCTCTCTCTCTCTCTCTCTCTCCCCTCTCCTTCTTTGTTTTTCTGCCTCTCTCTTTGCCACTCTGGGAAAAAAAAATGCATAAACAATACATCTCGATAATGGCCTGCATTGTTTACTTAGCTCTGAAAATGTATTTGTGCAAAACTCTAAAATGCATTTAGGAGGAATCATTCACTCTGTGTAAAGCCTTGTTGACATTGGGGTGCTCTCAAAAGCAGGGGAAGTGTCATAACAACATCATATATCACGGTATCAATTGGAATAAGAGGATGTGATGTGCAATAATACGAACGAACCAGTACATCCGACCAGTAGTCGTTCTGCCTCTCCCAGTATTTCTGCATCAACCTGCTTTGCCGGCCATGACAGTGGGTGGGAGGAGGTATGTGATTTAGTGCAGTTGGTCCTAACGACCTCTCTGTCCTTGTGACGAGGACACACAGCCTCAGGGCGCTGGCATGGAGGATGTGCCTTGGACCGCCTGGCACCTCGCCTGGCACCACGCGTGGCAACACGTCCACAGTCTGCCGCCGTTCTGATGGATTGGCCTGTCTCTGGTGCCACCTTCATGAAATCACTTTTTGATTTGTTGTCATGTTTTTCTCCTTTTTTTCCCTGCTTCTTGGGTTTTTCACGGGTAAGAACACCCTCTGGTCAGGTATTACAAGAGTGATTAAATTAACCTTCAATAAATCAGCATAATAGAGCATTACCTGCGAGTGTGTGTGCGTGCTTGCCTGCCAGCCCCGGCGGTAGGAAGGTGTGCGTTCAGGAGGTCAACATCAAACGTCCATTCATGACTACTGCATGAAACACTGATGCCCCATGGCGGAAGCTGCTCTTTCCAATGTGCCATTTCACAGGAAACACATCAATAAGGCGCGATTACAAGGCTGACAAAATTAATCTCAACTGTCATTTCATGGAGCTGCAGTTTGAGAGTGCTCTGATCAAGTTACATTAGTGGGAAGCAACTGACTGATTTGGAGAGGAATCAAAATCCATTTGACTTCCTTTCTATTTGCCAAGGGCTTATTATCATCGAGAACCATTTCTTATTAGAAACAAATGACATTCATGAGTGCGTTCTAATCTAGGTTTCTGAGTTCAATACATATCATACTATAACTGTGCAGCTTTGTTTCCTCAGTTAGTGTAGGAAATAACATATGAAGCAAATAACTAGTACTACTTTGTGTGGGTGTACACAGGCTCGTAATGCAAATAGACCATTGTCCTTTGAGCAGTGATGGAAGAAACATCTTACCAACATAAAAGGAGAAATAACACACTTCAGAAATATTACATTATAAATAAAAGTTCGGAAACTAAAATGTTAATGTTATAATCCTAAAAAAATCATAATAAATCAAACCCTGTTTGTGATATTCATGGGGCACTTTTTCAGCAGTAACCATTTAATGTATTTTATGCTCTGTAATTACTATAGCCTCTCTCTCTCTCTCTCTCTCTCTCTCTCTCTCTCTCTCTCTCTCTCTCTCTCTCTCTCTCTCTATATATATATATATATATATATATATATATATATATATATATATATATATATATATATATATATATATATATATATATATATATATATATATATATATATGTAGTTTTCATTGTTAGTGGCAGAGTCCGCCTTTCCTGCATTTTATTCAAATGTCCTTTATGCGCTGGAGGGTTTCACAGGAAACTATGTACATGTTCCAGTGTCACAGTTTTTTATCCGACAAAGGAGTTGCTCCAGGAGTGTCTCATGTTGTATTAAAGTGCATTTGTTGTTGACACCTGTAACCACGGGTGTCACCACATCAACCAGAATTGCAACTTCAAGTAAAAGCACATAAATATGATCAGCAAAAAAATAGCCATTCGTTGTAGAAAACGCCACCATTTCAATTGTTTTATTTGAATACATATCATTGAACTATTATCACTGTATTTACATGTACATAGCATCATGATGTTGTCATGAAGGAGCAAAAGTTTTGATATCTTAGATAGTTTTAATCTGGAATGATGCATTAAATGTCATGATGCATCTTAACTTCAAGTGAAGTATGACGTCAGATGAAATTAAAATACCTTAAAATAATGTTCAAGCACTGCTCTTGAGCAAATGTAGTTGTAGTTAATATTAATGCCATAGTAAGGTAACCTCTTTTATTAAAAAAGGTAATGCCTAAAACAGGTCTCACAACCAGCTGAGTTGGCAGACCTGTTTCATGGAAACGGAGTGTTTTCAAGACTAAGAGTACTATGCTGTGTGATTTGTTTAGCTGAGCAAATCCTGTAATAGAAAATACAGCATTTTCAACACAGAGCTTACTGTTTCTCATCATAAAACTCTTTCCTGACAGAGAAACAAGCAAAACCTCAGACAACTCATTCTTTCCATCTGCGCTTCTTCGGTGTCCTTCAAGAGCAAATCTTGACAGCTCTGTCCAGAGGAGGAAGGCAAACTCAGGACATCTGCTTCTCTGCTTCATGGAGACATGGCAGGGATTTTGACGCAGAGTGTCAGGGTAATCTGACAAGACAAGCCTCATGTTTTATCGGAGCGTTCAAAAAATGTGCCGCCGTCGCTCTGGCTCGTGTCTTCCGTACATCATTCTGTCTTCTCCTTGACTGTTATGCATTGCGTAGGTGGCATTGAATGTCCTGTAGAACCAACGAAAGAGGGTAGAGAAGAAAGAGAGGGCCAAAGAGAGAGAGAGAGAGAGAGTCAGAAAGCGAGAGAGGGAAAGAGAGAGAGAGAGAGAGAGAGAGGGAGGGAAAAGAGAGAAGTCAGACCCGTGACCTCTTCGGCCGTGCGATGTGTCTGGAGCTGGCAGGGGACGCAATTGAGAGTGACACTCCTGGTTGGAGCTGCCAAACTGCCACTTCCTGTCCTCTTTATTCACACATAGCAGGAGTTTAAGCTGGACGTTTGAAGAGCAGAGAACAGACATGTGTCTCCTTGTACAGCATCTCTTCTGACTGTCATTATTGTGGTTCACGACCACTCCGTCAACGTCACAGTCCCACACCCATCTGCGAAACAAAGACAGGAAAATGGGTGGAAATGAAAGAAAAGGAGTGTAATGGGTCAAGACACGAGTTTGTGTGTGTTCTTTTCCTTGTAATTGACTGAAATATAAAACTTTTTTTGTCATCATTGCTCCCTTTGTTCAACTCTGTATGCCTCCTCTGGTGTATCATTCGATTTGGGAGTCCTCAGTGGCTCAGTGCGATCAAATTGCTGTAGAATTGGAGAAATTGGACTCATAATTTTGATGTTTTGTGTTGAATAACCCTTTAACTTTGTTAGGATCAAGTTTGTCGCTCTCCTTCTTCTGGTTTCTCCTTTAATGGCTTTGTTTTTCTCCTTCCTAGCATCACTAATAATGCTGTTGCCTGAGATGGGTCACTTTCACCAATACAAATAAGATTCAAAGTCATGTGTCCAGTGCCAGGTTTTCATTGAATTCTGTCCCCTTAGGTCAGGTTTGTTTTATTTCTCTGATATTCTTGTCTTTCATGCCTTTGTCTTACCACTATATCCATCTTTGTTTCTGCTCCTTATTTTTTTTCGATCTCGCACAGGCACAGGCGTTTTCACTCGCACACGCACACATTATCCTTGGGCTATTACCAGGATAAGTCAATTTGATCCATCCAAGGCAGTGGATGTCATTTTATTCATATATTTTCAAGCCTAGTGACTTTATTAAAGGCTACTGCTTCAATCTATCCTGAATGGATGAATGCACCCACTGATGAAACACAGGAAAAAATGAGGCCCACACAGCCTGAAATGACCACAGCCAATCAGCCTGTCATTTTCAAACATCTTCTCAAATTCTGTGTTTTATATGCAATCGAATACAGCTTGGTGATTCTGAAGCTTTTGGCACAATGTTTTCTATTCATCTGTGAGCGAAGAGACAGAGAGCTGCCTGCCCGCCTTCCAATGACAAGAGAATGGCTGTTGAGACTTCCAGCTTGGGGGGAAAAAAAAAAGAGATGTTACAGTCAGAGGAGGCACGGAGCAGAGAAAGTTGGAGACGAGACAAAAATGTGTCTATTCATGCCAACTGGTGTCCTGACCCTCCTCCAGGCTGCCATTGCCTTCTGTCAGAAGAGGGAATTAAAGGGCCATTCACCAGACTTGAAGATTTCCATTTCTTTCCACGCAGGCCTCTTCCATTCCCTCTCACCCTGCTATTACTCTTCTGAGGTCAGCGCTGATACCTAATAGGTGCTGAAAGAGGAAACTTCCCACTGAGGTTCATTCAGGAAAAGCAAGTAGGTTCTGTCTCTTTAAGGTGAGTATGGAGATGCCAGAGTGCACACGGCCAACTAGCCTTCCAGAGGAGAGGGGAAGGTCACATGGAGTTCAGAGAGAGAGGGATGATGGATGGCTGTAGCGGGATTCTGGTGTCTGCACCTTAAAGACCAGGCTGACTGTGAACAGGCCAGGCCGGGCTGGGACTAGACCAAGGACAGCCAGGGTTGAACCCAAGTCACAGTGCATTCAGACTTCCATTAACGGGATCAACATCTCATGGAGAGCCTGTTCTTTCTCTGCTGAGACATCAACACAAAGTTTTGGCTGTAACAAAAATTCAGTTTTGGGAGATCCCAGGTTATTCAGCTTTTACTATTTCTGGTTGAAGATATAAAAACATTTTTAAACTATGGTTCTGTCCCCTGAAGTTCAGCTACTCGTCACAAGGAGAACTTGTGAAAACAATTGTTCTTGAGAGAGCTTTCTAGAGTTAGGGGAATTGTGTCAATTTCGGAGGTGGACTTTTTTACCCCAGTTTTTTTGTGACCCTTTAAAGAGAAATGTGGGTATTTTTTACAATATGGGTTTCTTTCTTCTATCCTGTTCATAAGATTGTATTCACTAGCTATGTTGCAGAGATTCGTAAACACTCTGACAAGAACACAATGATGTTGATCAGAGGCCTCCTGCAGTTGTCCGTCACACTTCAATCTAAAAGAAATCTTTGTGTCCGACTGAAAGTAAACACAGGGAGACATTCCTACACCTGAGCTGCATAGCAAATCCACTTGATGTCAAGAAATTGACCATTTTCAGCAAACGGTTGCACAGCTTTGGTGTAAGGCTGCTCTTTGAGGGAGCTCTCAAATAATTCAAGCAGCAACAGAGATTCAAATGATGCAGAGATCAACCCTAGATTGAGGTGGAGGAAGTTGCAGCAGCAAGCAGTGTCGCATGAAGGAGTCGGCAGAGTCTTAGTTAGTTAGTCCTGACAGTAAAAAGCAAGAGCTGATACTCTTGAAGGAATCGGATTGGATGTTACTCGTCAGCTGGTAGCCAAACAGAAGATACAAGATGCTAAACATGATGATTAAGCTAACACTTAACACTTAGCTTAGCTAACGGCTAAAAATTTGATTCAATACTTCTATTATAAAAACGTACGTCATGCAGCTACAATAATGTGCGTTGCGTGTCTCTTTCTTTCAGCTAACTTTTCTGCTGCATTCATTTGAGTATTGATGAGTGTGAGGCTGTTGCTCACTCTCCATGTTGCTTGTGCGCATGCTCGATAAGTCGCAGTGAACACAGGAAGATGGGCTGTGGCTACAAGTTTCTGAATAGCAAAAACTTACACACAAGGCAGGTATCGTGCACACTATGCAGTTTTGATATAATGCAAGTCTATTTGCTGAAGTGAGACTCCAGTAGTGGCTAATCGCTCTAGAAATGAATCGAGATATGAATAGGACTGTTGTGTAAGTGGCAAACATTTTTATTGAGTTGACTATAGTCACCAACTCAGAATATCAACGCCTCAACCTGAAACCTACAGCTGTTGGGAGTCGGGAGGCCGAGTGCAGGAGGTACGCCATGTCGTTTGCTATAACAGCAAGGGATTGCTTTCTGTGTTCACCTCCAGTCAATAAATATAATTATAACATAAACAGAACATATTGGGATGATTTTCAACAATTGGTTTCTCATAAAGCTGTAAATGTCTTGCAAACCCAGAGTCAGTCATCTTTTTAGAAATCTTTAAATTCAGATAGTGTAAATTAAATGTAGAGACCAAATAGCTGATTAGTAGCCCCTTTACTATATTATTTATAAGATAAGACTTTGTTGCTACAAGGAAGTAATAAAACATTCTGGAGGTGGACACAGAAACAAGTAGTGGAAGTGCAGGGACATCGCAAAGACTTTGCCTCCACACCGTGAGCCCCAGCAGTAGCCTTTGATGACATGGCGTGGTCTTCCTAATGCTTTTTCTGTTTGACTTAACCACACCAAGCGGTAAACCAGAGGCTCCCACAGCTGTAGAGAAGAGAGATATGTGCGAGTGCATGTGTGTGACAGTAACAGAATCAAAATGCATCCTCTCTTGCCTCTGAAAGCCTGCATGCAGCCCTCCACCCCTGTCCTCCCTCCTCATATCAGAGCTGTATCGTTTTGCAAACCTCTGCGGTGATGTTGTCAGGCTTCTTTCTGTGAAGTGGCCCCAGCCATAAAACAACAGTGACGTGAGTGATTGATCCAGCAATGAAGATGGCAATACTCCTCTGCATCAATATGAAGGCAGCCTGCGGGACTGGAGCCCTTTCAGACAGCTCTCTGTTTCTCCTCAGAGGAAAAATCCATACACAATTGATGGCAGTTCAAAGAGAGGCTTTATTGTGGGATATCAAATAAAACATCAGAGAACACAGAGAACGGGAGAGAGAGATAGAATGAAAGAGTGCATGTGAGTGAGTGAGAGAGTATGGGTGTGAAAGAGGGGGAGACAGAAAGAGCGATCTGCATTTTGCTTTATCTCCTTTTTGCACCTGAATGGTAATGAACTGGCTTAGATGAAATGGAGAGACTTCATCGTTTCCAGAGGACTTGCAAACAGCAAGTGGATGTCAACAGAATCTATGGCACAATTAGACTATATGATCCTACACAAAAAGGGTATGCAGATACAGAGACCAGGTGATTGTGTGCGAATGAAGACAGCCTAGATATGCTGGTAGAGGTGTTAAGTATTTATAGGGTTATTTCAGGGTATAACAGAGAAGTGCAAGTAAGAGGGAGAGATATCAGTCGTTTCCTGTCTGTTCTCTGCAGCTTGGCCTCCGGCAAACCCCGTTATGATTTCATCAGCACTGCTTCTAATCCACTTACTTAATGAAATACATAATTAACACATCTTAATTGTGGTAGGAACAGTTTTGACTGAAATCATTTCCTGTGGCCGCTGTTGCTGTAATTTAATGTGTTCTTCACACCCAATCAAGACCTTTTGGTTTCGGCTGAGGTTTGTCGGTTTTCCCTTGATTTTATTTCTCATTCTTATGCTTTTGTTCTTCTTCTTTATGTCTGATTGTTTTACCGTTTGTTGCATGTGCACACACAGCAATCTGACTTTAGTGATCGCATTTTGATTGATTTTTACTTTATGAGACATACAGTTATACAAATTACTCAATTATGAAACATCATTTCTTCCATTTTGTACATCTTTCGTTTCCTTTTTTTGTTAGAAATAGCTGACGAGATGTCGACAACATTTTGCAGTTATGCAATTCACTGCTGCAGAAACAATCTGTTTTAATTATGCTCAATAGTCCAGATGAGTTGCCAAAATTACAAGTCAAAACATGTATTGTATAATGTATTGGGTGATAATTAGCTGGGTTTCATTCATACAGTGTTTAATGTGCCCGTGGTTTCTTTTCATTCTGACTCTTCCTCTCTCGCGCTCCGTCTCTCTTTTGCTCTTTGGTCGTGATTGATTGGTGTGTCAGGTATGATGGGGCATCACGGTGTTAGAGCGGGTTTGCAGCTCAGTCATGTGACCGCAGCAGATGGCACAGCTGAGTATTAGAGTGGGTTCACCTGCTGTTTTCTCTCCTGCTTCCTGCTTTACTGCTATCAAATACCACCTAGGGAAGGCAAAGGAGGGAAGCAAGGAGCAACGGAGAGAGGGAAATGAAGCAAAAGTTGCAAGCAAGACAGGGAGGGAAAGCAGGTTTAATAAAGAAGGAGCAAGAGAGGGGACAATTGGGAGGGATGGATAAAGACAAGATGACATGAAGAGAGGATGAGTTAGGATGAGGGAGGGATGTGTGATCCTGCAAATAGAGGGGGTGCAAAAGAAGGAGCACTAAAAATGAATGTGCTGTATTCCTATAATGATCTCTTACTCTTAATCACTCTCAGCATTGTTCCCTCTCTGCTTCTCCCTCAGTCATGAGGCTCAAATCATAAGCTCATAATGACGGGATGTGGTCTAGGATCTATTTAACACCCGTTCCAGACCAGTGGATGAGCACAGATAGAGGGGCTGAAGAGACACACAAAGTAACTATGACTGATCACAGAGCCTGGTGACTCCAAGGGACATCCTCTATGTAATTCTCTTAGTGTGGCATAATATCATTTATCCCACAAATTGACATTTGACCTGCAGTGCCCGTGTCGCTCAGAGTTCAGGACTCTGGGAGTGCACTTGAAGGACAGGACACGCATTCATGATTACACACAATGTGGTTATGGCACATGCATAGACACGCATTGCATTTGACACACACACACACACACACACACACACACACACACGCCTGGACTATAGGCACAAATGCTGCCGCACAAGCACAAGTGCAGACAGATAAGAGACATCATTCACACATAGACACACA
>NW_027176053.1:0-2500 GCF_023055335.1 Clinocottus analis
ACTCGATATATGTCCCATGTGTACACTACTCTATACATGGTCCATGTGTATAGTACTCGATATATATGTACCATGTGTACACTACTCTATACATGGTCCATGTGTATAGTACTCGATATATGTCCCATGTGTACACTACTCTATACATGGTCCATGTGTATAGTACTCGATATATGTCCCATGTGTACACTACTCTATACATGGTCCATGTGTACACTACTCTATACATGGCCCATGTGTACACTACTCTATCTATGGTCCATGTGTATACTACTCTATATATGAATAGTTTCTGTCATATTCATGTAATGTGCTGTAACTCTGTCACTGTGCCCCATACCAGACATTTCATTGTAGTGATATTACAATTCATATTATAATATTTGTTAAAACTTGACGTCACTGTATAAAATGTCCTCTAGGATGACAACAAGTCATGAAACATTCCAACCACAAACTAGAGACTTAGGGCATTCACCTCAATTCACTTAATTTTGTACACAATCACACATTCCCCTCAGAGGGTTTACAGTCTGTACACATAAGACACCTCTGAGCTTTGAGCCTCACATCAGAACAGGAAGAACTCGCCCAAAACCTCTTTAAGGGGAGAAAAAGGGCAGAAAGCTCAGTGAGATCCACAGAGGAGGATCTTCTATTAGGAGGGACAGAAGTACAACAGATGGACAATAGAAGTACAACAGATGTCATGTGACCAGAATGAACAACACAGTGTTACAACACAATAAATGTATATGACTTTGTGATTCATACAATGAAAATAGATCATGTCTATTTTCCCCATATATTCATTACAAGTTGGTCTTTTTACTCAAAAAGCTAACGACAGCTGTTGTGTAATACTGCCCCCACATATTAACATTCCCAAAACTATTCAAATGGTGTATAGTGGAGCTGGAGATTGAGCATGTAGTTAGCTTAGCATTTAGCCTGGAAGAAGGGCTACCTCGAAATAACATCAGGAGGATGTGAATGTCACTCAGCCTCCTCACCAGAACTTGGATTCAAAAGCCTTGTCATAATATTTCATGTTAACTTTCCTAACTCTATATTTCTCTCCAATATATTTATAGCATTACTCTTGATAATAAAACATAGTATTTTAACTATGCTGTATTTGGAACAACATGACTCATGTTAATATTACACATTGGAGGATTTTCATTTTAAGATTGGAAAGGAAACAGCCACACTAAGTATATTTGCTTAGTCTATCTCCACTGCAGGTGTGTGTCTGTGTGTGTCTGTGTGTGTGTGTGTGTGTGTGTGTGTACACACACACACACACACACACACACACACACACACACACACACTGGGTACATGCACTGGACTTTGCACCAGTGCTTGTACTAGGCATGCAAAGAAAGGGAACAGAAAGGACTAAATGTTCTGAAAAGTGAATAAAACTGATAATGACAGGCAGTGAGAGGGAGAGGAGATAAAAGAGAGATGTGGACATAGATGTAGACATAGATGTAGACATAGAGCTGTCACTGTCTGTGTGTTTCATTCTGATGGGGAATCAAGGCTAACTTTCCAGTTTATATAAAGCATGACTCAGCAGATTCAGAGCTAACCTACATTACATCCTCATCGTCTCCTCTTCATCAGCCTGTCAGGTGCTTTGCTCCAACTGTCAGAGGATGTGATTCATTAGAGTATTCAGTATTCAGGAAACAGCCTTGATCAGCAATTCATATGTTTCGGGTCTTTGATTGTCATTGCCTCCACTAAACATAAGCCTTCAGAACCATCCCATTGTGTCTTCAGAAAACAAGGATGTTCTATACTGGGACGTGGTCTTTTATACTGGGACGTGGTCTTGATATGATGCTACTTAATTGGTTGTCAATGAAAGGCATGATAAAAACCTTCATCAGTCAAACTGTTGATGATTACTGAAGATGTGGAATCTTCCCTATAATAACCAATATGACAAATGAAATGCAAGGAGATGGTTCTGATGCGTTGTTTGTGGGAAATTAACACATTAGTAACGTCATATACACAAGTTCAACATTAAGCAAGAACGAGACAGAAATGAGAATCTGATCAATCATTAAAACCCTGACTTTTGGACTTTAAAGTAAAAACACAACATCAGTCCTCCACTCCGCTGGGCCTGACAGACTCGAGTTCCCATTGGGCTCTTCACCTGTCAGACATACCAGCGCGTGACTCACATCAAGCCAGTCAGCGTCTATCAATCAAGCAGAAACAAACCAACACCCCTAACTGAACAAGTTCAAACATTAGTCAATCCTGCTGCTGCAATAAGTATTGCCATTGCACAAAGAGGATGTTTATAATGTTTGAAGCAATGGTTCCCACTCAGGGAACCTACAGCCGATACCTTTCAATCCACTGTGTTGGAACATCTTTCATGCTCCCAATAACTTCCGACCCATTTGTTTTCCACTTACGTCTGAGCATTGAAAGTCATATGCACTTGTTATGTTCCCCAGCACCCGTAACA
>NW_027176053.1:5000-16940 GCF_023055335.1 Clinocottus analis
GCGTGGTTCTGTTGGTTCATCAGACAATGACCTCGACCGGGCTGTTTGCAGCTGTGTGTGAACTCGGTACCCTCGGGTCAGAGGCTAAGGTTCTCAGGTTGATTGGAATACGCATATCATGTCTAATTGTACTGAAAATATACTAATCTGGAGAGAACAACCACAACAAATATGTATTTGGAAGAATCATAACTGGTTAAATTAGAGTTTACATCAGATTTTAGCCAAGTCAAAGACAAGAAATATCTAAAATAGCACATATTTACTACACTTCAACACGTGTGTCCTAACAGAAAGACTCTTGCGAGCACAAGCTGGGCCTATGAAGACTCAGAGATAGCCCTGTAAACAACACCTAGACAACAAAAGTCCTGTACTTTTCCTCCTCCCCTTGTGCCCATTTCTTGGCCCTTGGGCCCTGCTGGCATAGCAATCTCAGTGGTAAATTGCACAAATTCTTCCCTCCATCGCTCCCTCTCTCTAAGCCTTCTTTTTCAAAACACAGCTGGGCCAGGAAGAGACGAGGGTAAGGCTGGAACAAAACCGACGTGATCAGAATAAAAAGAGATGCCCCTAGCACGGAAGAAATTAACTTCAAAATGTGAAAGAAATAAAAATCACTTTAAGACCATGTTTGTAAAATAATCACAGCCTTGACCTGGATTATTTACTTAAATAGTGACAGAGAAAGGAAGACAAAAAGAGATGTGTGGTAAATCAGTAACAAAGACACATCTAAAATACAGCAATGAATCAGGAAGAGGCTCCTCTGTCCGCTGTTACTCTACTCGTGTTTCTGTGGCTGTCTTCTGGAACTGTACTGGCTTTATTGCTGGGATTCTCCACCAGGTTGTTCAAGGCTGCAATCATCTCTGAGTAGGTGGACCGACAGTAACAACCGATCCTGAGAAATGGTCTACGATACAGGACTGTAATCAGACGACTGGGCAAGACATTTCTACACAATATCACATCAACATCAATTTCTTAATAACAGGACGTTGATTTTAGAATATTTCAAGATAAAGATCTTAAGATAATGTTTATGAGATGTATTCATCACTGTACTTAATACAAATAATTACAATCATGATTTCTAGTTGATGCGTCTTCAAGGGATCAGAGGTGATTGTAAATGTGGCCTATGATTAGCACATTGGAATTACTGTCACAATAAAGGTCAAATAATTAACAGATAATCAATAATTGAATTATGGCATGGCTCTGATAAAACATTCCTGTACAAAATGCATTAAAATGTCAACAAAATAGACCAAATGTTTCAGTGGTACTTTAAAATAATTACACGCTATTTTTCATTAGTTAAGCATGAGTAAACACTAACATTTATAAACATGTATAAACATAATCTGCAATTGAAAAACACAGTTATACATGTTATATTCTTGATAATTAAGTTTGACTATTATGTGTTTCATAATTGAGTTTTCATACTTTATAAATGATGGATTCCTCATTTAAAATCAGTAACATATAATGCAAACCAATTATTAAAAATGATGCAATAATGGCTAATATGTGCTTTATAAACGTGTTTTAATATTGCAATTCATGATGAATTTAGGTTGTTACTAAGCTCCAAGCCTCTTTTTAGGTTTCAGCTTGAAAATGACATACAAACTAAAACGTCTGTGTCTCTGCGACCACTAGAGCTATTTGAATAATCTTGGAGTTAATAAACAAGTATAATGTTAAGTTTTGCTCAGATGTGTAAATATCAGTCTAAGTGTTACTGGTTAAGAGTAAATGAAGATGACACACAGAAAGGAATGTAAAGTTTTCAGGTCCGCCTAGAAAAAAAGCACTTTTAGCATGATTTTTACCTTGAAATGATGCGTTTGTAAACTTTTAAATTCTTCCAAATCCTACCTCAAAGTTTTAACATCATTTTTGCATTGTTTTACTTTGATAAAGTGAAGCAGAACAAAGTTAGAGAGGATTTAGTACAGAAAAAAGTCAGGCAAGGGCTCACATTTGTAACATTTGGTCACATTTGGAGAAGAATAAATTAAAGAATTTCAGATTTTTATTTATTTTTTTAAATTCATAAAACAACCAATATTTCCCTTTAAAATAAAAGAAGCACACAAATTAACAATTATCAAACTGTAAAATAAAGGAAAGCAGTATTTGCTGATTGTACTGCAATAAAGCGGTTCATGTTTCTGTGCTCTTTGGCTCATCTCTCTGGTTCTTTGAGCTGGAAGGATGTTAAAGGTCTGGAATCTGTGTGGAATTGTCTTGCTTCTGGACATCTGGATTTTTCTGATAGCACCAAGCTAAGGGCTGCTGGTTCTGGAAACACGCTGATTTTAGGCTGATTTTGTGGCTTTTAGTTTGTTGTATACTTTTTTAATTATCTTTCTTTCTGTTTGAGTTTGTTTTAAATAGCTGACTGATTCTTGTAGCAAATGCTTTGGTGTTTAATTTGGTGTATAACATCAATATATTTTCTTGTGATTTATATGTTGTTGTTTTTTGCAAAAAATATGTAAAACACCCGTACATGGGTGCCATGGTTTTTAAAAGGTTAAGTTAGTTAGAGACCAGCTTGCTATCACCTGGGTTGGTCTACTTACTCAGGTGTTGACTCAGGACCTCGAGTTAGAGACCAGCTTGCTAGCGGAGTAATCCATCATTTAGAAGGTATGATAATTAGGGCCGGGCAAAGTTGAACAAATTCAATAATGAAGTGAAAACTAGTGTATTGCACGCTTTTATTTTAAAGTAATGTTACCAGAACAATACAACAGGCACTCTGGAGCAACAGCCAGTTAACACATTCATTAGTTGGAATGCTGCAAGCATTCCAACTAATTCCAACAGTTTTTTTTTTTTTTTTACTTTTTTTTTCTTCTGTTGGACTGGACACTGTGGCGGGCCGGGTCGTATGTTTGACACCTCTGATTTAGATGATGCAGTTTTCCTTTCAACTTTTCCAATTATACATTTAAACGACAAGGATTTTCAACAGTTCAATTAAATGACTTTGAACTGTAACATTTTTCAGCAGGTATTTTGCCTTTTCTATATTTTCAGTAATGATTTGCTATTTATTTATATATCCATCTATTCCGCTATTTTCAGCTATATTAATATATTCAGCTATTTTTACACATATTCAGCTATTCTTTCATTTTCAAATATATTTAGCTATATTTAGCTAATTTAAGCTATATTCCACTATGTTCAGCTATATTCAGCTACTTCTTTCAAATATTTCAGCTATAAGCTTCAGCTTTTTGCATTCCAACGCATTTTCAGCAGGAAATGCTCTTTCTAGTTATTATTCTATTTCTTCCATCCGTATTTTGGACCTCTTCAAGTCTTTCATATTTTCAGCTACAGAAAAAAGTTCAATTATAAAAATATTCAGTTACCTAAGGACACGATGGCTAAGACCTTTCATATTTCAGACTTTTCAAATCTTTGAATTATTAAGCTTTTTATGATTTTTTTTATAATTTTTTTTTTATAATGGGACCCAATGGGGAAATCTTCAAATCATCTTCAACTTCAAACGTTTACAGTTTCTTCATACATTGAGCTTGAGACAATATTTAAAATTCCACATGTTGACAAAACCTTTAGCTATTAATCTACGCTTTTACATTTTTCATATTTTCTCAAATTTTAAAATTATTCAGCTTTTTATCCAAAAAAATGAATGGTTTCCAATGAAGAACATCTTCAAATCCGCTTTCAACTCTTCAACTTCAAAAGGTAAAGGCTCTGTCATGCCTTCAACTAGAGACACCATTCCACCTTTAAAATGTTGATAAAACGTTTAGCTGTTATTGTATTACTCATCTTTTTGATATCTCCTATATTGTTTTAACTGTCGGCGTTTTCGTTTTATAGTTTTTCCGCACCTTTTCTGCCTTTCTCATTATTGTGTGTTGGGCAGCTCACAGCGGTGACGTAATACTCAAGAGCGAGAGCACTTGGCGATACACATATTTTAAACTTGCTCTCTACTCCAAACCGTATACTCTTTGGACATAATTTATAGCTCAAAACGTTGGAAATCTTGTCTTCTGCCGTAAACTGCGGTCGATAGGAATCCAACAGATAAGACGTGTTGAGGTCCGACTGAATGGGAGAGCCGGTCCGTCCCCAGCAGCAGCCCTTTGGTCTGTGCATCTACAGGCAGCAGGCACGTAAGCGGCCGCACACGCGAACGGGTCGCGCACATGAACGGCCGTGCTCGCGCGTGAACGGCAGCACACGTAAACGCCCACTAACGTGAAACGGCCGCGCGTGTAAACGCTCGCCAACGGGTGCGCCCGCGCCTCAACGGCCGCGCGCGTGAACGGCCGCATTAACGTGTTATTATGGTCGCGTGCACGTTCGTGTGTGTGTGCGCGCGTGTGTGCAGGTCACTTTGGTTATAGACGTCAGGATTAACAGCGTCACTGACGTTCACGTTCTGAGGTTTAACAGATGGTTTTGTAGACACTCAATAATATCAGGTGTCTCACCAACTGCGCCTGTAGATCAGTGGTTAGCAACTCTGTCTTAGAGGCAAAGGGTCAGTGGTTCTAATCCCACCTATGGCAGACTTCAATTTTTAAAAAAAAACTTTTTTTTTCTTCTGTTGGCGGGCCAGGTCGTATGTTTGACACCCCTGATTTAGATGATGCAGTTTTCCTTTCAACTTTTCCAATTATACATTTCAACGACAAGGATTTTCAACAGTTCAATTAAATGACTTTGAACTGTAACATTTTTCAGCAGGTATTTTGCCTTTTCTATATTTTCAGTAATGATTTGCTATTTATTTATATATTCATCTATTCCGCTATTTTCAGCTATATTAATATATTCAGCTATTTTTACATATATTCAGCTATTCTTTCATTTTCAAATATATTTAGCTATATTTAGCTAATTTAAGCTATATTCCACTATGTTCAGCTATATTCAGCTATTTCTTTCAAATATTTCAGCTATAAGCTTCAGCTTTTTGCATTCCAACGCATTTTCAGCAGGAAATGCTCTTTCTAGTATTTAAATACACTTGTCACTTACACTCACATTCCATGCAATTTATTTTAACTTTAAACTCTACTCAATTGTAAATACTCATGCTGCCATTTATTGCACTCTGCTTATTGTTAAATGTTCTTTTTGTGATATTGTTAAATGTTCAGTGTGATGCACCTGCCACCAGGACAAATTGATTGTATGTGTAAACATAACATACTTGGCAAATAAATGATTCTGATCAACGCGCTAATGACGCGTTAACTTGCTGAGCTCTAATGATAACCCATTCATGAAATGCAAAACAGTCAAGCTTATAAATCAAGAATGAAACATTTATAACTGTATTTCTGATTTGCATACCAATGAGTGTAAATATTGGAACAATGCTTTATGAATTATAAATTAAGTGTTTATCCATGCTTAACTGATGCTAAATAGTGTGTAGTTATTATGAAGTGCTACCGTTCCAGTTGCATTACTCCAGTTTTTTTAAGTATCAATTTATCTCTGGGCTGCATTGTTATTGAGAATCTCATCTTGTGTTATGTAAAATGATATAGGAGAGCAGGTTATTAATTAAGATTATCTTAGAGTGTTTTCTGTTCTGAGACTGCAGCCAGCATTACCATGGTGATGCAGAGCCGGGCTTCAGCCCAAAGTCAGCTCAGTGACCCATTAATCTGCAAGTGAATAGTGAATGCACATTCACACATCTTCACGCATGCACACACCAAACCCTCCACTCATTACACACACACACACACACACACGCACACACGCACACACACACACACGCACACACACACACACACACACACACACACACACACACAGGTGTTTGTGTGGCCCGTCCACCGACCTTCCTTTAGGGACTTTTTGCTGTCTCTACACTCACTGGTCAGCATTCACGTGGATTACACAGGAAGTGCTGTCCTGAGACATCTCTGAATTGTAGTGCATTCATGTTTTAGGCGCTATAGCTCCAGAGTTTCATAAGAAGACACTGCAGCATATTAGAAAGGTAACAACACAAACTCATATTATTTAAAATGTGTCAACCCAGCAAACCAATAACGCCAATAATTATTTAATGATGCATTAACCACACTTTTTTTGTGCGTTGGGAGGGGCTTATCACAGGTGCTGCACTTTAAATCTTTCCAGATGGTATAGTTCAGAACTGGCATCTTAGGGCTCTCCCAGTCGGCCCGCCTGAGGTCAATCAAACATGAAAAATAAATAAATAAGATAAACGCCACAAATTCATATGCAACAACACTGCTTTTAATTTGAAGAGGATGTATGTATGTGTGCACTCGCTTACTACACTGACCGGCAGTGTTGCCGCTTCACAAAGCGCTCACAGGCGGTCAGGCTCGCAGGCGGTCAGGCTCGCAGGAGCCTTGCTGCAGGCTCCAAGTCCAGACTGAACAATAATCGCGCATGCGCAAAGCCGCTGCTGATCCTGATGTTGTTTCTCTTTGGATATACCTACATGAGAACAAACATTCTCAGTGATGTAGTTCCACAAATCCAGATCCTCACTGATACCTGTCAGCTGTCCTTCACATCTCCACCCCATTCAACCAGACGTCAGCACACTTGTTCAAGTCAACACAGACTGGACTTTTACCAACGAGGAAGAAAAATTTAACTGAAAACATGAAAAGCACTTGTCCCTCACAGGGACCCTTACTACTGAACATGGACCAAAGAAGGAGTGGTTTGTCCCTCACAGGGACCCTTACTACTGAACATGGACCAAAGAAGGAGTGGTTTGTCCCTCACAGGGACCCTTACTACTGAACACGGACCAAAGAAGGAGTGGTTTGTCCCTCACAGGGACCCTTACTACTGAACACGGACCAAAGAAGGAGTGGTTTGTCCCTCACAGGGACCCTTACTACTGAACATGGACCAAAGAAGGAGTGGTTTGTCCCTCACAGGGACCCTTACTACTGAACATGGACCAAAGAAGGAGTGGTTTGTCCCTCACAGGGACCCTTACTACTGAACAAAGTGTTAATGTTGTCCCTGATAAAAGACAAATGTTCCTTCTGGTACCTGTTCAATAAAAAAGAAAACTGATTTATAAACTGTTAACTTGGTCCGAGAGTGTCTGTTATATTGGTCTGATAACAATACTTTAACATAAAAGCGCGCAACTGAACTACACTCAAGAAAACTATTGTTCAACATCAATTTGAACCAGTCCAACCAAACTGTGTCGTAGGGAAAAGTCGTCGTGTAGGTGTGCGGTTAAACTGGCAAAACAGTGGTCAGCATTTGTTAGACATCACCTGGTGAAATATGTATCGTGTGAGCATGATGGTACAAGTCTAATTAAACAGTTTTACAGCATTACAAAGCAAGAAATAACCTCCCATAAAAACATCATGGCTGTATGTTCATGATTTTATCAATACTTTCATCTCAATTGTGGACACTGTGATCAAAGGGAGACATCAATTATTTTAAAGATTTAAAGTTTGTCACCTGGATTGTAAAAGAGTGACTTATATAAAGCGTTCTACTCTTCCAACCACTCAAAGCTCTTTAACATTGAACGTAATTCACCCATTCACACACTGATGACAGGGTGCCACCATGACACCCTTTCATACAGGAACAGGCTGCCGAAGCAATTTAGGGTTAAATGTCTTGCCTTAGGACACGTCAACATGGACTAGCACAGCCGGGGATCGAATCACCAGTCCTCTGATTAAAGGGCAACCCTACTCAACCACAGTTCTCAGCAATCACCTAACAATAATGGCCACATTAAAAAAAAATTCAATTTATACATTTCTATTTTATTTACCATGTATGTTTTTGAAGTGGAATGCTAAATGAACCCTGATGCTGGCCACACATCATCAGCCTCGCATTACAAGTAGTTTGATGAGAAAACAACAGAAGCAGATATCTGAGCAAGACAACAGATTGAAGCACAAACCCTTGTAGTAGAAGAGGCATCTGTCGGTGAGGACGAACCACCTCTTGTTCCACTGCTTCACTCCACTGCTGGCCTAGAGAACAACACACATCGCACACTCATTACTCATCATTATCATCGTCATCTTGATCCTGATTATCAACGCTAACGCCACATCAGGAAAACATTGCTCATCACGTCACCCTACTTTCTGTTTTAATCCTGTCAAGGCAAATACAATTGTTCTGCATTTGCTGATTTAGAAATCTAATTTCTTGAGATCTGTTGACTGTTTGGACATGTTAACACTTTAGCAATTTGCTCGTAATTTGTACAGAAAAGGTGCAAATTGAGTACTTGAGTAGTTCATGTGGTCACAGAAAGGGGCACTGCCTACAAGCTGCTAGAAGAAGTCCTTCTCATGAGTTATCCGAGCTACTAACATCTAGATGGTACAAGGTGCTTGCTAATTATCAGAATGTGCTTCAAATCATTTTTTTTTTTAAAAGTAAGCACAGTAATCACTGCCTTGTTCTAACATCTTTTTAGACGTGGTCTCTGTATTCCTGTTATTACTTGAAGGGATTTATTGCCCTTCTTATGATGACACAACCCAGTCTCACTCCCAACTTGTGGAATACTGACAGTTGCCCTTAGGGTCTGAACCTAGTGCACCGTTGTTCAACTAACTTCCATGTAAACCCCACTGTGTCTTTATTAGACATTTATAGTAACTAACTGACATAGTGTGAAGAGCAGATAGTTCACACGAGGTCAGTGGGAGTTGTGTTTTTTCGGTCAAACAAACGGTCCTGTGCGACACTAAAAGTAAACCTTGACAATTTGTCATTTAAGTCTTTAGTCAGTCAAGTTTGCGTCAACCCCGCTCTCATCTTTTCCCTAACTAAGAGGTTTGGTTGCCTAAGAAGTCTGAGTAGTACTAAACATGACTAGTGTAGTTGTGCATTCATATGAGAGAAGTAAAATACGGTTTTACCTGCTTGTACAGCCATCCCTGCCTGGTGACTTCTGCTTTGGGATTCCTGCGCATGGAGTTGGAGCGCTTCCCGAACGTAGCTGCTGCTCTGGGCGTACGAGACATCTGTTCACAAGAGATAGATAGAGATATATTGGTTATGTAAACCAGTCAATTTACACTGTGATAGTCAGGTATTAGGTTTGTTCATAGATTTTCCGTAAAGGAAAATGTCTGTGTCCATCAGCTGGTTATGAACTAATAGGTCATTGTGATGCACAGATGTAGGCGATAGCATCCAATCAGGGAACTCATTGACAACAAACTGGGGTTAGATCGGAGGAGTGGAAGGAATTATTTTCTTAACCTTGGCATGAGGAACGTTTTCCAAAAGAACATTAGGGAGACTGTTCTTTCCTTCTTTTGAGTAACACTAGAGAGTTTGATCTACCCTTTTACATCCATGGAAAGTGAGCTGCAGTAGCAGTGGTATCATCAGAACCTTTTATTTTTATCAAATTTCTGGAATTAGGGATTGATGCACAATTCCTAATTGAACATTGAACCGTAACAAAAAAAGATTGGGATTACCTGGAACACAACATTAGTGGCGGCACCGCGACCCGACCCCGGATAAGCGGCGGAAAATGAATGGATGGACAACATCTGCCATCTGTGTGTGTGCGTGTGTGTGCGTGTGTGTGCGTGTGTGTGCGTGTGTGTGCGTGCACACGTGCATGCGTCCTCACCCGGGTGTAAGACTCGGGTTCTGGAGACAAGTCTGACACCATGTTGGCCCTTTTGGAGAGAGCGATCTTCCCAGAAGAAGTCTTCAGCTTGCCATTCATGTCCAGATTGCAGTGCCTGGACAGAAGAGCAATGCATGAGCTCCCACATCGCCCATAGTGCAAAATAACAGATGGGATGAATTTGATCAGAACTGATGTGTCAAGGTCTAATAAATTCCAATCTCGCACAATGCAGACTTCCTCACCAGAGCAAAGACCCATGCTTACTGACTTGGACCTCTAGTGGTGGCTTTGTGGATGCCAGACACAAACATGTAAGAAGTGGGATGTGGTTAAGGTGTGTGACCTGAGACTGCTGTTCACATTACACCACAACTGTGTGACTAAATCTATGTCAAGGCAATAACAAAGGAGCATCATGACAAAGCAATATATTTGATGGCCTGGGAATAAGAATGGGCTAAGGTTACATATAACAGGGAACTGTTCTGTCGCCCTTCCAGTTCATTTTTTACACAAATGCCTTTCAGTACAATACAGCGTCATGCCATCTGCAGAAGTAGTCTGATGACTACGTTGGTCGGATGTATTCGGGATGGAAAGGAGGAGTACAGGGCAGTGGTGAGTGACTTTGTGGAGTGGGAATTGTACCCATTCCACACAATTCCTTTATTGTCCGTGACTTAAGGTCTGGTCCTTGATCACTGTGGAGTTTTTTAGGGATTCCATAGTGAATAAGGAAGTTGTCCCATAGACATTCTGCGACTGTCCTGGCCTTTTGATTGGGCGTTGGAATGACCACTGCATATTTTGTGAAATGGTCCGTGATTACAAGAATGTCCTTTATTCTGCTTCTGTCTGGTTCCAGTGATAGGAAGTCCATAGGTCTTGTCATTTTTATGGTGTGGCTCTCTGAGGTCGTGATTTCCTTTTGACACCTTTCACATGATTTCCTCTTTTTGTAAACTTCAGCAGACATTCTTTGCCAATAAAATATGGTGTCAAAAAGATCAGGGGTTCTTTCAATTCCCAGGTGATCATCAATAAATGTGTTCATGCAGACTAGTGAGGACTTTGTCTCGAAATTCCACCAGCAGGACAAGTTGATAAGAGCATTGAGATCCAATTTGCCTCTTCCTCACAAGGATATTGTCCTGCAGCTATAATCTGTTTAATTATCGGAGGAGGAGAGGTAGATTAGGGACCTCATCTCTTATAGTAGGGGGTGGTGTCTTTCCATCTTCCAATTGTGATATGTGACATGTCTGATGGTTTGGTCTGCTCGCTGTTTTAAAGTCCTCCTGAAAGTGGAAGAATGATTCAGGTTCCAAACTGACTGTCATTCACAAAACTGTCAGGAATGGCATCAATGGAAGTGGAAAGTGACTGAACAAGGGCAAAATCATCACCACCAGAGTCTATGTTTGTACTATAGATGAGCTCCGTCTGTCACCGCCTGAATGGTCTGTTGGTCAATAGAGACTAAACCCTGGTCAGACAGATGATGTTGGATACATTTCCCGATTTGTTTCCTTTATGCTTATGAGCAGGACAACATGAATTACAATGATATAGCCCTCTACTGGCATAAGCAATGACTCTGTCTTGGCCTTCTTGTTCTTGATACAACACAGCTCCCAGGCCAGTAGAGCTTGCATCTATATGCAGAAGGTAAGGTTTGTGGGGATCAGCAAAAGCAAGAATGGGACCGTAGTGAGTTTCTGAATTATTGTTTCAAAAGCCTGCTCACAAGCGGACGTCCACCGGCCAGCCAGCTGCTCTTTGGGGTTCAAGTATTTTCCTGGTTTTTCTGTTGGTTTCAATTTCTTCAGCGTTGGTGGATACCCGGAGGTAAGATTATGAAGAGGCTTGACAATATCAGCATAATTCTTTACAAACCTTCTATAGTACCCTGCAAAGCCAATAAACGACGTGAGGTCTTTCAATGTTTTGGGCACTGGCCATGATGTGAGCATAGCAATCTTTTCTGGATCTGTTTAAACACCGTTTTGGGATACCACGTGTCCCAGATAACTAACAATTTGTTGGAAGAACATGCATTTCTCCAAATACAGTTTTAGGATAAGCACCTTTATAAGCCTTGCTTCATGCTCTTCCAAGGTTGGTGAAAATATCAAGTCGTCAACGAAGACAAGGACTTCCTTCAGGTTCATCTCTCCAATGCACTTCTCCATAAGACGTTGGAACGTGCTTGGTGCATTTGTTATTCCATGTGGCATGCAATTGAACTCCCAGAATCCTTAGGGACA
>NW_027176054.1:0-240000 GCF_023055335.1 Clinocottus analis
AAAAAAAGCAAAAAAAGGCGACACAGCCGTCGTCTTGTGACTCATCCTGATGCGTCAGAGTCTAATTCAGCGAGAAAGACTCATCTTTCTACACATTGTGAGTCTTCTTCACGGCCATGAAGCAGAGCAGCGTGTTGCATCATCTCTGGGTTTCTACAAGTGTAGAAAATAAACAGTTCATCCGTGTTTAGAGGAAGCAGTGTGCAGTGGATTCTGTACCTGCGCCAGCTGTTTAGTTTAGCAGCTGTTTAGTTTAGCAGCTGATCGCGGCGCACCCTTGTAAAGAATGACAGGCTGTTATATTTATAATAAGTTATAAATATTCACACTGTCAGCACCATGGTGCGTGCATTTAACAGTGACAACATCAATTTGTATTAATATTTTAAGGAATAAATGCAAAGGTTTTGGGATTTATTCTTACAATTAACATTGACTAAATGTATTTTATACAAGAAATACATGCACAAATTATTGTTTGGGCTGAGATAGATAGATAGATAGATAGATAGATAGATAGATAGATAGATAGATAGATAGTATATCATTTATAATATAATTTTTCACTGTAAATCCTTTACAGTTTTTTTAATAAAGTTAAATGACCAGAAATGTTGTCATTTAAGATAAGATAAGATAATAATCCTTTATTTGTCCCTCAGTGTGGAAATTACAGGATTATAGCAGCATTGCTCACAAGTAAATAAAGATAAACAATCAAGTATTATAAATAAACAGTAGAACGGTAGTAAAACAAAATAAAAAAATTAACAATAAGAAGAATATTAAATATATAGATGGAATAAAAATGTGCATAACAGTACTTACAAATGTGTATAAAAGTACTCAAACACTTAAAAATGCGTCTAAAAGTCCCTAAACGTACTAGATATTGCACCAGGAGATGAATTAAAGTGATCACACGTGGTCATAGTGCTTCATTTAACTCCTAATTCCTGACACAAGCGTCATCAGCTGGACACAAACTCTCATCTCCGACTGATTCACGATCTCTCCGTCGCGTGAAGACGTTCTTAAAAACACAAAACAACAAGTTAATCGCGTTTAAGTGCGTTCAGATGCAGAACACGTGCAGCGACGCCCTCGCCCTGTGACGAGGGGGTGAACTCGGTGGGAAGAGTTCACAGTGATGTCTGAGGAGCTTCTGAGTGGGAGTCTTCTTCCCATAATTACAGATGTTACTGAAACATCTGAACGTCGTGTTCCAGCAGCAGCCGGTGAGACAAGCGGAGGCGGGAACGCTAATCGATAGCAGAGGTCCAAGCGTGCAAAAGGTCTTCCACCGGCTTTTGACGAGCTCGGCTTTGCTCTTCTTCTTCTTCTGCTTCTTCTTCTGCGTCGTTTTATTCCACGCCGGCTTCCACTGCAGTGAGGCTGGAAACCATCTGCTGCAGCGAGTCGGTTAAACGGGTTGGAAAGAACATTTCTGCCCGTCCACTGATCCTCGTCGTGCATCTAAATGCCAGGATGTGAAACCCCATCAGAGCGGGAAACAACGCACAACAATGTCCAACAATCTAATTATTAACCTTACTAGTAATGTCAATGGAGGAGTAATTACATTATTTCTACATGCTTCATGTGTCAAAGCTGCATTCTCTCTCCTGACCACCAGGGGGCGACTCCTCTGGTTGTATAGAAGTCTATGCTTCATGTGTCAAAGCTGCATTCTCTCTCCTGACCACCAGGGGGCGACTCCTCTGGTTGTATAGAAGTCCATGTTTCATGTGTTAAAGCTGCATTCTCTCTCCAATGACCACCAGGGGACGACTCCTATGGTTGTATAGAAGTCTACGCTTCATATGTTAAAGCTGCATTCTCTCTCCTGACCACCAGGGGGCGACTCTTCTGGTTGTATAGAAGTCTTTGTTTCATGTGTTAAAGCTGCATTCTCTCTCCTGACCACCAGGGGGCGACTCCTCTGGTTGTATAGAAGTCTATGCTTCATGTGTTAAAGCTGCATTCTCTCTCCTGACCACCAGGGGGCGACTCTTCTGGTTGTATAGAAGTCCATGCTTCATGTGTTAAAGCTGCATTCTCTCTCCTGACCACCAGGGGGCGACTCCTCTGGTTGTATAGAAGTCCATGCTTCATGTGTTAAAGCTGCATTCTCTCTCCTGAAGTAGATCTTTGAACTTAGAAAGCAGCAGGAAGAGCTCAGTTTGAGAGGAGGGAGTATCGGTCAGAGAGGGCAAACCCCTGAGAGGTGCCTTCAGTCTGAACGCAGGGCAAACTGGGTAACCTACTTGGTAAGAATTCCCATCAGCCTTTTCTTTCCTATTTTTAGAACGAGTCAGCGCTCCACATCAGATCACAGGAATACAAATAGACTCGCTTTGATTCATAAAAGCTGCACAGAGAGAAGTTATTTTAATACATAAGAAGCTTTTAAAAATCTACTTTTTTTCTCGGTCGGTCCAGTTGCACTTTGTCCTGGTTGTTACGTCGGTGAAGCTGCGGACACTTGATGATATAACACAACTTCAAATGAAAAGGACAATGTGAATATAATGGCCCCTCGTTCAACAGCAACAGCGCCTTCACATCACCGTCAGCGTGTCGTGTGCTTTCATTGCACATTTAAAGTAGTGTTCATTGTCCTTTTCACCTTTTGAAAACCCGTTTTTAAGCCTCTGCTTGAAAATGTCAAACCCAAACTAAAAAAAGGGTGTATCTCTGCAACCACAAGGGCTATTTGAATACTTTGGTGTCATAATAAAAGAGTATAATGTGAGTTGTGTGTTCAGATGTGTACATATCAGTCTATATGTTACTGGTTATGAGTACATTAAGTGAATTATACAGTTTTTATAGCAATATCTGCCTTATGGGCTCCACAGTTTTCAAAGTCTTAAGGAGGCATTACAACCACGAATGTGCGTACTCATTGTGACCGCACCCATCTTTTTTTTTTTAATGCATGAGGGTTTTGTTTTCAAGAAAGCGTCCAACAATTTTGCCAAGATGCCAGATTAAACAGCAGATTTCCCCTCAAGACACATGTTCCCATGTCTGAATCTTCAGGAGAACGAGGCTCAAAGAACCTTTGCTCTTCGAAAGTTTGTCATCGCGTGATTATTCATGCTTTTGCATCATCATGATGTCAAAGTCGAAAAAACGATAAAGGGATGAGAGCTAATGATGTGTGGACTGACCGATCGATTCGTCTGCCAGCAGAACTTTAAAAAGTGAGCGGGGACGCCGGAGTTCTTTGACGTCTCCTTCGTACCGACGTCTATTCTTACAGACACCACTTCCCAGTCGTTCATTTCTGTATGAAATCAATATCCACTTCTGTGCATTCCCACACAACACAACCCTGTGGGGGAGCTGCTGTGGACATCGGCGTGGGAAGACTCAAAGCCGAGCATCTACCAACAACACAAAAAAAAAAAAAGGTAGTACCAACATACAACTCATGCGATCATGACATCCATCCATCAATCAATGGATCAATCAAGCAGCTTTTAGTGAAACCGGACTGACATCTGGGAGTTGGTAAGCAGCGATGAGTTGCAGTAAATGGGCTGAAACATGTAAAAAAAAAACATGTAAAAGCTACAATTATATCAGAAATGCAACACAAAAGGTCAAACTGTGTCTTTCCTCTCTCAATAACAGTCATCCAAGACTCTGCAACCCAATTTAACCGCCTCCCAATAACCACGGCGCCCATAAGACGCCCGATGACTCTGCATGACCCCTCGCTGACGCCGTATTAACGCTGCGGCAGTATTTTGTGGGACACAAAGAAGAGACTCTTGTGGGGGTGGAGGGAGATTGGGGGGATTTCCCGCCGCTTAAATCTGGAGCAGCGAGGGGATTATTCCTCAGAGAGGAGGAGATGAAGCGAGACGGAGAGATGAGAGGGTGAAGGGGAGGATAAGCTGCTGAGACGGGTTTGGGGGTGAGGAGGGGGTCTGTCTGAGTCTTTATCCGCTCTCAGGGAAAAGCCTTCGTACCGCGGTACGGTTTCACCAACGCAATTGAAACAGATGATGGAAGCGGCGAAGGGGGGAGCGTATCTCGCATTCCTTCTCGTCGAGAGTCGACGATATGAAACGAACGCGCCCGGAGTCGAGCGACGATGCGACGCGTTTACGAAGCGGTCGAATCAGCACCTCTCTGAACACCTTGAGGTGCGCTTGAGGGCGTCGTGACACGCGGCGGCCACCAGGGGGCACTGATGAGCTTCCTTTGCCCTCTGATGAAATTACAGGAATCCCTGAAACAAAAAAGTGTTAATTTTACCTTTTAAAATGTGTTTTAAATGTATTTTCTTGGTATGATGAAGGCACAAGGTTGTACTAATGTAAACCTCTTTACTTAAGATTTTCATTAGACTTGTTTTTTCTTCTTTTACGTAGCTATTTTAAAACAAGTCTCAACATGACCTCCTGGAAACTGCCGGGTTTTTTGGTGTTTAAGCATCAATAATAACACAAACTCAGCCGTTTACCAGGCAGAGTCTTTGCTTTTAGTGCAACTTCAGCCTTTAATCTGTATTATCACCATTTATTTCACGTTCTGTCGTCGCCTCCCAGCAGCACTCACATCCCCCACGCAACCATTTAACACGTCAAGGATATTTTTAAAGGCCTTTGAGGGGAAAAAATAACCCAAATTTGGCTGTTTGGGGGTAAGTGAGCTCTAATGCGTCGTGAACGGAGTCGTGATACGACCGTAACGTGGGTGAGACGATCTGGATCAGGTGATTTGGTAAATTAGCACCTTCACGTCTATGAATGCATGTTTTAGGTGACTGTCTGATTGGTTATCGGCGTGAAGGATTCACATTTCTTGGTTCTCTATCTCAGCAATCGGCGCCGTCCTAGGAGACGACGGAGTCTCGAAGGAAAAAAAACTTCCCTCCATGCGACCCGCCCTCAGCTCCTGACAGTAACGAGCTCAAATTTCCCACAATCCTCCCTTCTCTCGGTTTCCATTTGGCGCGTCTGAACTTCCCACGCCGCCGTGAAGAGACGGACGGGAGGAGGGGAGGGGCGCACCAGACAGAGGATGATGGGAGGAGGTCTTTTGATATGATGCCCAGAGGGGGAGGCGATGGGGGAGGAAGGGGGAGGATTTGTGATGAACAGGAAAAGCGGCGTGACGAAGTCTCTTTGCCCACTCGCTTCTTCCCCTCGGGGAGCGACACGCGTGCTCCTCTGAAGCCGACAAGAATTTAATTAGAACAACGTAAAGCCTTCAAGAGCAGAGGAGGAGGAGGAGGAGGAGGAGGAGGAAGAGGAGGACAAAGAATGTCCTCGCCCACCATCAGGTCCGTCTCGTCGCATCGTGTGTCGGAGGAATCACAATAACAGTTTATTGCATTCTCTCTCCTGACCACCAGGGGGCGACTCCTCTGGTTGTATAGAAGTCTATGCTTCATGTGTTAAAGCTGCATTCTCTCTCCTGACCACCAGGGGGCGACTCCTCTGGTTGTATAGAAGTCTATGCTTCATATGTTAAAGCTGCATTCTCTCTCCTGGCCACCAGGGGGCGACTCCTCTGGTTGTATAGAAGTCCATGCTTCATGTGTTAAAGCTGCATTCTCTCTCCTGACCACCAGGGGGCGACTCCTCTGGTTGTATAGAAGTCTATGCTTCATGTGTTAAAGCTGCATTCTCTCTCCTGACCACCAGGGGGCGACTCCTCTGGCTGTATAGAAGTCTATAGAAAGTAAAGATGACCGTGTCCACTTCTTATATACAGTCTATGGGTCAGACAAACTGATTTTTTTCTTTGTTTTTTTAAATACCCACTAACAAGCGCTTTAGACTTTGGACGACATTCAAACCAAAATAGAAAAATGAAGATTTGAGGCTTGACTTAAACGTGACATGGACTCGTCTGAAGTCCTGGTTCGAGGAGGACTAGACTTGGACTCGCTCCAGCACAGATGAAACCAGGAGGAGAGTCGAGCCAGTAAGAAGCTTTTCTCTCAGAGAAAGTAAAAGTATGCAAAGTATGTCAGAAATGTAGAGAGAAAAAAGCCTGTGAGAGAAAACTCGGCCGGATTATGTCTCATCAGGAGGTTTTGAGGGAGGAGGGATCATGTCCTCGCTGCTGGAGTTTACTCAACATTCACACACACACACACACATATGTACATGTGTGTGTTCGGTCAGCGCTCGTTATGAAAACAGGCGACACACACGAGGCGCCGCAGTGAGGGTCTGGCGCTCGCCGGCCGGTGGAGAGCGAGTGCGTACTGAAGCATGATTCGGGCTCGTCGGCGCATGAGACCTGTGAGTTCGGACACCCGAGAGGGCGAAACATCCCGACGCCACATCTGTCATTTACATGACGCCTTTATCGGGACTTCTGTCTCTTCTTTGACAGTCAACCCGCCGCCGCCGCCGAGTTCCTTCCACCCAACAGTTTAGTTGTATTTTAGTGGCGTCCTGTTTTTTAATAACATCCATAAAGAGGCTCCTCGTCTGCAGCCTGAACATAAAGAATCTGCAAAAAAAAACACACACAAAAAAGACCCGGAGAGGAAATTGAGGTTTAAATTGTTCTCCTCGACTTTGAGGTTTCTGCCGCTGCGTGGAAAAGACAGTTATTATCCAATATTACCGGCATCATTATCTCCTCCGATCAGCGCGCTCGTTAAGTGGATCTAATTTCAGCGCTTTGGAGTCTGAGGCGGGCTGCGAGTCCTGCTCACCGGATTTAATGCAGTCACTAAAACACACACACACACACACATATATACGCACACACACACATGCATGCATGCGAGCACACACACCCCATCTATCAGACCGGAGGAATTCATTGTGCATGAATGTGTGTTTGTGTTTCTGCACTCACCCAAGATACCAAGTACGCAGGGCGTGTGTGTGTGTGTGTGTGTGTAAGCTATCAACACTTCCTGGTAATTATCAGCCTCACACATTTTAACACCTCGAGGGGGTCAAAGGTCATCGCAGCCAAAAGATGAAATCACAACACCTCGTTCTTCTGTCGACTGGAGTTTTTTGTTTTTTTTCACCCGACTCAGCGTTTGAAATGACGTCCGTGTTTCAGGAGGACGGACGGTGCCAACAACCAGCGAGACGTGAATAAAAATTGAAAATAAAGGAACTCCCTCTGCGGCAGCAGAGGGTTTGATCCGCTCAGAAGAGGTCAAACTGGAATGAGGTCACAGCGGTCGGACTGAATCAAGTCATCAAAGCGTCGCGGCGGCCTGGAGGGTCCAAATGTATCCGACTAACTCGCTGCGAAGCCGATCCACGAGCCGCCGGACGAACCCGCCGGCGCTCGGGAAGCGAGTCCCCGGCTCCAGAGACGCACACACACACACACACACACACACACACACACACACAGTGTTTTATTCGCCGTAAAAAAAACACGATAAAACCGAAATAAAGCAGCCGAGACTGGGTTGAATATTCGGCTATTTGGATGAAGGTGAAAATAAAAAAGGGTTTTGAAGACACTGATTTGTGTCGTTATCTTGTTTTTAGGTTTAATAAAATAATCTAGATGGATTATTTTTGTTTTAAATACACCAAAGATTCCCCCCCAAAAAATCTATCCCTCCTACGGGAAAGCAAATCTCAGAAAATGCCACAATGTTTATAAGACGGCCGTTTGTTTAGGTGTGGCTACTCGTTATCGTCATTAGACGTTTTATTGTTATGATAATTGCTTGTTTTTGTGTTACATTTTTTTTAACTTGTCCTCATTTGTTGTCATCGCCGACAGAGCCGTCGATCATTTGTCTTTGTAGGTTTTTTGTTCGTTTCCTTTGCTCCTTTTTGACTTGTTGTCATGAGCAGTTTTATTGTTGTTGATTAAAGGTCACTCATTGAAATACTATTGGAGGACATAATAATACTCCTTTATGTTGTGACATTTATAAAATATATATTTTTAGGTATAGAAAATGAACATCCACTAAATCACCATATGTGGTTTCTTGCCCGTTTAGTGTATAAAATGCAAGAAATAAATTAAGATAATCCTTTAGTCGTCTCGCAGTCGGGATTATTCTTTTGTTTTGGTTGGAGATTCCTTGTTTTTCTTGTTAAATGTTTAACTTGAAAATTACTTTTCATTCGGCAGTTTTAACGTCGTTGACGTCCTGTTTCTTTTATTCTTGTTTTGGTTGAAGTTTGTTTTTTTTGCTTTGGATTTTAATCCCATACTTGCCGTTCCCTTTGCTGTGGTGTCGTTGTGCGGGGTGACTAACGGGGTTTTCCAGGTGAATAAACGCTACCTGATCCGATCTCATTCCCTTATCTCCTCTTTCCTAACCCCCCCCCCCGGCCGCTCGTTCCCTCCCAGTTCACGTCGGGCCGCCGGGGAGCGAGCGCTGGCTGCGGGCCCGGCAACACAAAGCCCGGTTCCAGCGGCGAGGCGTGGCGCGGCGAGGGGGTGGCAGCGGACGCCCGGCTGGGAAAATAAAACAAGCAGGTGCGCATGCCATTCCTTATACGGCGGCTCGAGGAGGAACGAGGTCGCCCGGCGTGTTGTTGCTCAGAGACAAGAGGAGGAGGAGGACGTCTTCGCGTGGCAGCTTCAGGATCGTCAGGTTCAGCGTTGCATAAGACGCTCTTCCTCCCTCCTCATGCGTGAAACCACAGAGCTGCATTATTTAGACACAAGGCCCCGCAGCGGCGCCGGCCGAGAGGCGGCCATGACGGCTTCTGTGGCGTTAGAGGGAAAAGGACCGAGTCCGTTCACCAAATCGACAAAACCAGGGGTTTCCCCCCACATCTCTTGGAGTAGGCGGGGTATATGTTGGAGTAGGTGGGGCATATGTTGGAGTAGGTGGGGTATATGTTGGAGTAGGTGGGGTATATGTTGGAGTAGGTGGGGCATATGCTGGAGTAGGCGGGGCATATGTTGGAGTAGGTGGGGTATATGCTGGAGTAGATGGGGTATATGTTGGAGTAGGCGGGGCATATGTTGGAGTAGGCGGGGCATATGTTGGAGTAGGTGGGGCATATGTTGGAGTAGGTGGGGTATATGTTGGAGTAGGTGGGGCATATGTAGGAGTAGGTGGGGTATATGTTGGAGTAGGTGGGGCATATGTTGGAGTAGGTGGGGCATATGTTGGAGTAGGTGGGGCATATGTTGGAGTAGGTGGGGTATATGCTGGAGTAGGTGGGGCATATGATGGAGTAGATGGGGCATATGTTGGAGTAGGTGGGGCATATGTTGGAGTAGATGGGGTATATGCTGGAGTAGGTGGGGCATATGTTGGAGTAGGTGGGGCATATGTTGGAGTAGATGGGGTATATGCTGGAGTAGGTGGGGTATATGTTGGAGTAGGTGGGGCATATGATGGAGTAGGTGGGGCATATGTTGGAGTAGGTGGGGCATATGTTGGAGTAGATGGGGTATATGCTGGAGTAGGTGGGGCATATGTTGGAGTAGGTGGGGCATAGGTTGGAGTAGGTGGGGCATATGTTGGAGTAGGTGGGGTATATGTTGGAGTAGGTGGGGCATATGTTGGAGTAGATGGGGTATATGTTGGAGTAGGTGGGGCATATGTTGGAGTAGATGGGGTATATGTTGGAGTAGATGGGGCATATGCTGAAGTAGATGGGGTATATGTTGGAGTAGATGGAGCATATGTTGGAGTAGGTGGGGCATATGTTGGAGTAGATGGGGCATATGTTGGAGTAGGTGGGGCATATGTTGGAGTAGATGGGGCATATGTTGGAGTAGGTGGGGTATATGTTGGAGTAGGTGGGGCATATGTTGGAGTAGGTGGGGTATATGTTGGAGTAGGTGGGGCATATGTTGGAGTAGGTGGGGTATATGTTAGAGTAGATGGGGCATATGCTGGAGTAGGTGGGGCATATGTTAGAGTAGATGGGGTATATGTTGGAGTAGATGGGGTATATGTTGGAGTAGGTGGGGCATATGTTGGAGTAGGTGGGGTATATGTTGGAGTAGGTGGGGCATATGTTGGAGTAGATGGGGTATATGTTAGAGTAGATGGGGTATATGTTGGAGTAGATGGGGTATATGTTGGAGTAGGTGGGGCATATGTTGGAGTAGATGGGGCATATGTTGGAGTAGGTGGGGCATATGTTGGAGTAGATGGGGCATATGTTGGAGTAGGTGGGGCATATGTTGGAGTAGGTGGGGCATATGTTGGAGTAGGTGGGGTATATGTTGGAGTAGATGGGGCATATGTTGGAGTAGGTGGGGCATATGTTGGAGTCGTCCACAATGACTACATCCAGTCATTGTAGTTGTCTACAAAAAAAATTAAATCACCGCGAATGTTGAGCCGCGTTTATTTTCCTTGTCCTTGTGGTCTTCGGTCGGTCGACCGCTTCTTGTTCCTTTCTCGCTGCTTGATCAATACATTGATAGAAGATCGCGATGGGAAGAAGCAGCTGGATGGAACTGGGAGCAGTGGGAGGAGGATACAACCGGAAAACCCTTCTTCAGGATTCTGGCTTTTCTTAACAACTTGAAAGATGTTTTTTTTGAGAAGCGAAACAATTGGAATATCTACACAATTTCTGCTTTTTGCTGCTATAAACTACCGTGATAAGACCGGCCCTCTGCTGCACCTGCAGACCAGAGCGAACATCAAGGTGCGAGACGCAAATCAAGTGAAGGAAGTGGATTTCCTTGCAGAATAAAAAAAAAAAAAAAAACACACAATCCACACAAACTGAAGAAATAAAAGCACAACTGAAGCTCAAGCGGGCCTCCTGTGGGGAACACGTGCGCGGCCGCTCTACGTGGGGGGATGTGAACCTCGTGTCGACTCCATACACACACACACACACACACACACATGCATATAAATAAAATCCCACGCACACACACAAAGAGCACCAGAGGCCCGAGCACATCTGTCTTTCTGCGCCGGGAAATATCATTTAATTAGCCAAGGACGCAGACGGGCTGCAGAAGCAAAAGCAGCAGAAGGAAAAGAGCGGGAGAAAGCCTCCTCGCTCCAGCGGTGATGGTGCACACAAGACATGTGACCTCGTGCAGAGAGAACAGGGATGCACAATGAATCCAACTGGGATTCGTGATCAGGTTTTTTGGGGGATTGTGAACATTGTCTTTAAATGTCACGTCGTAGTTCAAATCAAGCGCTTCCCAAAGCCACAGCGCCGCACCGCTACAGGGCCGACGGAGACGCTTTGACTTCACTTCATCTGTTATGACGCGGCGTGCCAATTCTTCAGCCTTCATTTTGCACCGTTGATGAGCAAGAACGCACGACGAGACAGTGAACGCAGCGCCGCGCTTTCACGCTACCGTCTAGAAATACTGAACATGAATACTGTATGAAAAGATTGGAATCACTACATTTACCTGCCAACATCAGCTACACATTACTAAATGATTAATGTAAGATATGAATGATGAATAATAGACTCTGATGTATGCCACCTGTTAGTATAAATACTTGAAATTGCGCAATGTCATGTAGTAATATCATATATATGACTCTGAAGAGAGCCAGTCTGAATACTTAATTTTGCTCGATTCAGATTTTGAATGCAGGACTTTTACATCTATTATATTTCACTTGTAGTATTTGTTCACCCTGTGGTAAAAGTACTTTGACATAAGTTACAGCGAAACTCGTCACAAACCAAAGTTAACAACATGAACACGTCGTGAGCGCTCCTCTTTTTTCGTCTGTCGAGCTCCAAGCGGCTCACAAACTTCATGCGTGAAGTTCCCGTAAAAACTCTAAAGCACACAAACGCCTCACGGCCTCGTCTCTCGGTTCAGACCCACAACCGCCTTCGATGTTCCCAAACGACGAGAGGCGCGCAACTCAAGACTGTGCATTTAAAATATGATTTGAGTTCAAATCATCTGACATGGAAACCTTCTTCTGTGGACGAGGCGTTAAGAGCTGCAGCGTGTCGGGTGAGCCGTCCAGACGCCGTGCGCTGCATCGCTGCATCGCTGCATCGCTGCATCGCTCCTCTTGTTGGTGTCATCCTCCTCTTCGGCGGTGTATTTATAGCCGAGTCCGGAGAGGAAGGAAGCCAAGCGTCCAAACATCCTGCGCGTATCTCGCTCTCGAGGCTCGCGCATGACTTCATCCCAGCGGCTCCTCCCCACCGGACCCCCACCGGCCAAACAAAAAAAAGCTTTATTTTTTATTTTGGAGTCTGATTGAGCGTCGCCAATGTCCGTAAAAAAAAACAAAACATGGTGGTTGTTTGGAGATTACCCAGAGTTCCTCTGCACTCCGGTCATCTGATTTGACACAAGAGATCTCAAATATATAGATGTAGTACATTATACTACCATATTAATACAGAGAAGTACTTCATAATCATATTGTACATTACTTCACATGCACTTTGCTGGGATTTGACACAGTTTCTATGTGTGTTGTATTCTTATTTTCATATTCTGAATTATAAAAGTAATGAATTTATGATTTGTTTTTAGCATTTGTCTTTTTGTCACTACTAGGGATCAATAAAGGTTTTGTTTTATCAAGTTTTTTGGTTGTTTTTTTACTCTAAAATGACTTATTACTTATCCAGGTTTTTTTTTTACTTCCAATATCGAAATCAGCTTTTAAAAATGAAGGATTGGTTGGAAACGATGTCAACAAACTAGCTGGACATCGTGAGAGGTGTTGAAGCTTAAAGATCCCATGGGGGCGATAATTTCCCATAATCTTTACCCATCTTTTGTGCCAGCTTCCTCTTCCTCCCGCTGCAGAGGATGACCTCACAGGAAATGGTCGATGACGCTCAACGCGCTCAGACAACGCGGCAACAGGACGAGTGGATTTAAAGCTATGAAGTTGGCTTTTGCAGCTCTGATCGGCTCAATGGGAAGGAAAATTAAAACTCAAACCGGTGCTGCACTTTCCTTTTTAACACAAAAAGCTCTCCGACAGCCAGCAGAGGCATCGAGGCCCCGCGATTGGCCCCCGGCAGGTTGTCGTTAAAAACAAGCGGTGTGCGGTGCACAGACGCCACACAGAGCCAGCACTCAACAGCTCATCATGGCGGGGAAGTGACTCCCCTCATTGGATGCTACCGCGCCGCAAGGGGTCGACCGATGACTCTTACTTATGTAATAAAACAGCTCGTTTTAGAACAACCGCACCGGCTTGGGCTCGAGCGGAGAGAAACGATAAACGCTCCGATGCCCTTCGGGGTCACCTGAAGAGCTCGCTGCAATCGACTGTGTGACGAGGCCAGATGGCTCCAATGAAGGCCCAACGATGGCGGATGTTTGCAGCCAACGTCTGGTGAGTCACAGCACTTAGAACACGAGAGAGACCAGGAGGCAGAAACCTGCCGAGGAAGAGTCTTTAAACTCACATTCTCTCTCCTGACCACCAGGGGGCGACTCTTCTGGTTGTATAGAAGTCCATGCTTTGTGTGTTAAAGCTGTATTTACTGAAAATAAATGATAGTCAATACATGGAGATAGACACATACTAAATTATTATCATGTGTGTTTGAATGTAATTAAAAGCTGCTGGTTAAATACATTTAGCCGTGTGTATAACGACCCACACAAGAAAGCTTTAGGAAGAAAAAGCATGCATATCATATACACACGCATATATATATATATATATATATATATATATATATATATATATATATATATATATATATATATATATATATATATGCTTTGTCCAAACTGCTGCTGACACCAGTATGAAAAAAAGGCCTTGAACACTTCCTGGTTCCAGTCGGTTTACTGCATGCCAGTCCATTTAACTCCATTACTGGCTGCAGAACACGCAAGCTATCGTCATCCAGCAAAGAATCATGAATATATTCTATCATCAATGTCACAAACATATCCTTATTATTCAGATTTTGTATGAACATTTGCTTTGTCCCTCCTTAATGTGCCAATTATGCAGGAAGAGAAGGTCATCCTTTATTAGATAATACCATATGCCTCGTTGTGAGCGTCCTCCAGGCCTGAAGCAGACTCCAGAGGGAAGACTGGACCCAGGTCTCCCCAAATAAACTCACAGTCGATTCACGCCAACGTTTCGTGACTCAACCACATCACGCACGACACGGACACGCAACGTCTCTCCAGCTGCATCCACGGGGTTGTTTTTAGTTTCCCCTGCGCTGCACAGACGATCGAGCAGCAGCAATTAAAAACAACGTAGATGTATCAATGACACATATATAAGCGAAACTTACATTGTCTTACAACTATTCGACACCAACGAAGAAGTAAAAAAAAAAATCTCAGCTGCAGCTAACCTGGTTAGCAGGTAGCGCAGCTGCATCCTTAAGGACAACACCGACAGGGACATCCATTAAAATAAAAAGCAATTATATGTTTTCGTGCGCGACGACTGGCAACTGCACATCGCTGATAGCATTTAACACATGCACTGGATCCACGTGGGCCCGTCATTTAATTCGGCATTACAATGAGCTGTGAACCAGAACAGTCTATCAACAAAACTTTACATGTCAGACAGAATGTGCGTCACGCGGCGAGTCGCGAAGCATCCACAAAAGTACACAAGTTACGTAAAAACACGCGTTGGTTTCTGGATAACACCTATGCCGAATTAAATAACGGACATTTTCCACTCAAAATAAGTTGTGCGTGTTACTTTACCGGCTGCTTGTATTTGCCGATCAGCGATGAAAGAATGAATACCTTAATTTGTCAACGCGGTTCGGCGCGAAGCTCAGCTCGCTAACAAAACAATGGACACCTGAGGTGACTTGAGGGGTTCGCTCACCTGCAGCTCGGCCCGCTCGACCTCCCAGTGCGCCCTGTCCACCTCGAAGCGGGCCCACTCGTGCTGGAGAAAGTGTAAAATCCCCGGGATGTTGTACTGAGCCCTGGCCGCCTCCCCGCCCCCGACGTCGCCAGTCTGCGGAGCTTTGATATTCCCACCGCCGGGCGAGCTGCCGCTGCCGCTGCCGCTGTTGAAGAAGACACCGGGGCCCGCCTGCTCGTCCATGGCCGGACCGGGGCTGCGATGGCGTCTGGTTCGGTCCCGCAACACTCAATATATCCTCCTGAAGGAAACCGGATCCATCAACAGTCCTCTCTCTCTCTCTTGCTGGCCACCACGACTCCTGTCTCAACCAGCTGTCAGATGATGAGAAGACCCGTCGAGCGACCGGAATCAACATCAGCGCGGGACATCCGGGTTTGGAATTTCAAAATAAAAGTCCAACTTGTAACAGAATCGTTCATTAGCCCAAGAACGTTGCACATACAAGTTGCATAACATAAAAACATATTGACAAACCATAAGAATAATAAAAATGATAAACATAGACATAAAAAAGGACAATAATAAAAAATAATACAAATAACAAGACAATAAAAAATAAACTATAAGCATAGAATCAAATAATAATACAAAAATAATACAACAAATATTTAAAAAATATAAAAATAATAAAAAAAGAATTAATATAAACGTACGCATAGCATAAGATAATACAGAAAATATACAAAATAATACTAACAATGAATAAAACAATAAACATTGACATATATAAAACTATAAGTGTATTTTGAAAAGAAAAGAAAAGATGTGCAAGGCTGAAATTGTCCTGGGAGTCAGTCAGTGGGGTCCAGGGTTTTGTCAATGTACACACGCAGCAACGTACCCTAAATAATATATATATATATATATATATATATATATATATATATATATATATATATATATATATATATATATATATATATATACATATATATATATATATATATATATATATATATATATATATTTATATACATACTAACATGCGCCAGTATAGAAGTAATTATTATGTGTGCCATGTCTAATGTATTACAAAATGTCACAACTTGACTGCCAAATTCCCAAAATCTTATACCAAAATCATTTCAGTATTAAATATGTCTATTGTCAAACATTTATATGCACTCATTTATCTCCAGTTAGGACTTCGATCGCGTAGGCAAACTTTTATTTTGAAGGCAGAATCATTTCATTACCGGTATCACGATGGCTAACTGAAAACCACTTGACACACCTGAGCAGTGACGTCAACACCTCTTAGTCCCGCCCACTATCGTATATATTCTCACGCCATTGGCTGATCGACTGAATGGCAGGAAGGTTATCCAATAGGAGAAGAGCTTGAGTTGCGCCTCCAAACCAGCCCTTACTACGCTTTGTGTGAAGCAAATTCAAGTTCATGTTACTCTTGATGTACTATTTGTGTTACATTTATTTATGTATGTGCTTGGTTATAACTTTAGAGTTTGAATTGATAAAAATAAAATAATAAAACGATTCATACATGCAAAGGTTTTATCATTTATTTAGAGGTAGCTTTTTAAAAAATATTATTTACGTTGAGCTTTTTTTTCCGTCCCAGAACGTTTTATTTTTTAGTAAATTTTTTTTTTTTTTAAAGCAATCATTATATATTGTGTGTTTTGTGTCTTTTTCCAAAGGTAAACCACAGATATGATGATTTATAGTGGGACCAATGCAACATTATAATGTTGTCCCGAAGACCCAAATACCCTTTTATTAGATATTGTTTTCCCTTCCTTCTTTTATTGACACCTTATAAGAAACATTACAAAAAGTGAGTTACATAGAAGCCCATTAATAATGTTTATTCTGTCATCTTTGAAAAAAGGGTCTATATTTAGGACCTTACATGCGCTATACTTATAAGTAACATTGTCAATGCAGCGTGTGTGTGTGTGTGTGTGTGTGAGTGTGTGTGTGTATCTGTGTGTGCGCGCGCGTGCACGCGTGTGTGTGCGGATGATTCCGGCCGTGTGTCCCGCGGCCTCGCGCTAATCAGCTGATGCGCCGCAGCCGCCTCTCCGCCCTATTTAACTGCCGCTGGGGTCGCAGCACACACCAGCTCTGTCACTCCGCGCTGCCGCTCCCCTCCGCCACACGCACACAGACACAGGTGCGCGTGTACATCCGCGCGCACACTCACACACACACACCTGGGTTCTCACGCGCAGCATGCCTCCGTTTGACAAAACCCTGGGGCAGAACAAACCGTTCAAACAGAGGAAGAGCTTCGGTAAAATGTCTCCGCAGAGAACAATGCGAGCAAACTCTATTGGAAACTTTAGAGGAAAAAAAAACTGATTTTATTTTGTTCTCTCTGTGCAGCTACAAGGAAACAAGAGGTGGCGGGGATCAGGTCGAAATTCCCCAACAAAATCCCGGTAAGTTAGCGGTAAAAACTCGGTTATAATTAACCGGTAAATTATTTTTCCTTGTATGTGTGTCCTGTAACTTCCGGTTGACGCTCGCAGGTGATCATTGAGCGCTACGACAAGGAGAAGTATCTTCCTCCTCTGGATAAAACCAAGTTCCTGGTGCCGCACGAGCTCACCATGACCCAGTTTGTCACCATCATCAGGTAACGTGCACCTCGTCGTCTTCACGCTCTTCATGAGGGATGGATGTCTGACTCCAGAGGGACGAGGGATGTTGAAGCGTCGAGACCTTCAGGTTTTGACTATTTGCTGGAGCTGCGGTGGGAAACAGAGGGATAATAACTTTAAATATTCCAATGCAGTGACGGAAGAAAGTGCTTTTTTAAAAAAAAATATTTAAGTACTGATTTGCTTGATTTAATGGTCTTCCATGGCGGGTAAAAGTGGCTGGATTACTAACAATCCTTCATTCAACCAAACTCTAAAGATATTTCGTCATCATAAGACTCTCAAAAGCAGAAATCTGCACTTTCGGAGCGTAACTATTTTTTTTTTAAATACTGAAAATAATTTCTAAAGTTGTCATCCCAATAAAATGTTGTGGAACATGTATTTTATAGCTTTAAAGCTACTTAAACAATGATATTCAGGTTAAAAAAAATCTTTTTTTTCCTTTTGTTGGAGGGGGGAAAAAAAATCAAGGCGATAAATTCCCACAAACTTTAGGTTATAATGTGGAAAAACGGGCTATAACATCTGTAGGGGCTGGTCTATTTTCTGGAAATACCAATATGAAGCTATAATACAACTTGACTAGTCTTGTTGGTCATGATTACTCAGCAGAAACTGAGCCGTCCCGCTTCATCAGCCTTCAACACAAACTGTTTTGTCACTTTGAGTCTTAAAATGTATTCGAGGAGTCAAACCGCCAGCGAGACAACTCGACATGTGTTAAATATTCTGTCTCTAAAGGCAGGAGCCTTGTTTTAGTCGAGTAGAGACTTCCCATCTGTTCAGAGGAAAGATCTTTAATGCTGTAAGATGGGAACATGTTGAAGGCATTAACAGTTTAATTTGCATGAAAGCATCAGTCTTAAATTAACTTTTTTATGTTTCTAGTCACTGACACTGTTTTATCTGCAGGTAGTTTTATTTAAAGTCTGTTTTTGGGACTTCTGCCCCTAGTTTTTTAAAGTTGGTGGAAGTAAATGGATTTAAGTTCATGGAGCTCAGAGCTTTAAATGTATTAAATCTAAATAACTTAACAGCACTACTTTCCCCAGAAGCCTGCTGTAAAGTTTAGTGGGATGTTCCTTCAGTAGGAAGTGATTTTTAATGCAGTTTGAACACATTGGAGAGACTTTAACTCTTTCAGTGCTGTGAGCGCTCGTGTGCATGAGGATGGATGAATCCAGATAACTGAGGCTGCAACTTGTGTTTGCATCTCTTCAGTTGTGTTGCTTCCTTCATCGTGTGTGTGTCTTTGTCATGATTACACAGCAGAAAGCCGGCAGCGGGCTCTTCCTCTGCTCCAGTGAGAGAAACTCTCTGCAGACGAGTCACATGGCTGCTCTGGAATCAGCTCGTGGTTCAATTGGCGCGATTACGTAATTTGGCTGAATTGTAACGTCGTCGCACAAGTAAATGGATGTAAGGGGGTCAAATCGATGCTACATGCTAACAGTGCGCTGGCTGCTCTTTACGGCACTTTCTTCTAGGGTTTCATACTAATAGAAACTACAAAACATGACTTGGTGTCTTTTCCCAGGTGTTTTGCTCCAGAGTTTGTTGGCTCATTATTCTGTTGCACGGATGTTTTTCTTTTTAAATCAGTTTAACCTGCAGAGTTTATGACATCACAGCTGGTTTGGCGCCAATCACGGTCCAAAACAAAATAAAGGTTGATTGTTTTCATGCTGAAATGAGTCGGAAGACGCACTAAAGTAAAGCTAACGTCCACTGTCTTCAGGTTTATACGTTTAGTCACTTATTTAAATAACATTTGGGATTTTTGACGCCTGTAAAAAAGACAGAAGGGAAATCTAAGTCGAGTGCAGCTTAACCTTTTTATTTAAAAAAGTAAATGCTGAGTTTAACTTCATGGACATTAGTCTCGGCTCACTTTATCACAGGATATTTTTCCAAGACTTGTTTTGTTTTTGATGTATTTCTGCACCCGTGGTTAATTTCTTCATGCAATGCATTGTGGGGGAAGTGCGAGCACGCTTGGAAACCAGTTTTACTTTGCATACTAACAATCCTGCGTGGGTGTTTTTGTCACTCTAATCTGAACACAACCGACACTTAACGCTCGGCAATAAGACTGGAATGCGGCCGCAGGCGACTAAAACAATGGCGGCTCCACATGTTGGCGCTGAAGTCGGCGTCTCCTCTCGCACTAACCTTCCTCCTCCTCCTCCGTCTCGCGGCGCTCAGGAACCGCATGGCGCTGCTGCCGTCGCAGGCCTTCTACCTGCTCATCAACAACAGCGGGCTGGCCAGCATGTCGCTCACCATGGCGCAGGTGTACAAGGACCACCAGGACGAGGACGGCTTCCTCTACATGACCTACGCCTCGCAGGAGATGTTCGGCCGCTTTTAGACCTCCTTCACCAAGGCTGCGGGCTGTAAATATGAATAAATATTGTGTATGTGTGTATATATATTGTAATTGTTTGTCATGTTTTTAATGAAAGTCTGTATCCAATAAATCTTATGTTTAATTAAATGGTGGTTTTGTGTATTTTTCACTTTTTGGGGGGGAAATTCTGTTTTAAGTATGAAAATAAAGCATTGTCATATCAAATCAGACATTCCTGGATCTGAACTTAATGTTGAATGATTCTTTAATTTTGTTGACCTTTAAAGAGCTAAAGCCTTCTGCAGAAGGATCTCTTTGTATCATAACTCAGCCATGAAGAAAATCAATTTTCCCCTTCTATGAGGCTCAACATGTTGAACTCCCGCTATGAACAAACTCTTCTGGGACATTTTGTACTGGCTGAGGATTTTTGGTTGTTTTGAGAAGTTTCTAGTTGACAGAATGAAGCCTTTAAAGGTATGTTTTATAAACTAGGTGAATATTTAGTCATATACCTGAATGTGTATTTAACTTTCAATTATGTCTGTGAAGGAAAAACTGCCTGAAGTGTAAAAGTTTTAGCTGTTTTCAGCTAACTTTATATAAAATCTTTTTTTGTTCAATGTGTTTCTAAAAGTCTACCTTGTTAAAAGTTTAGCTTCTTTTCAAGCATCTGTTGAATAAAATCTTTCTTTCGCTATTTCACTTGATTTGAATCTTCCCTGCAGTGAACATTCTGCTCACTAGGTGGCAGCAGAGAGCTGCAGGAGTTCTTCACTGGAGAGGAAATGAACTGTTTCCCTGAGACATCAGCTGTGAGGATGAGCTCATCACTAACGTATAATCCCTGCGTTCCCTCACACATGATCCACTTTCTCATCGACTCATTAGAAACTTCATTTTTGAAACGTGTTTGAAGGAAAATTGTTTTTTCGCTCCAAGACAAAAAAACACCCAAAATGTCAAACGTACAACTAAAGATTCTGACTTCACAGCCACCGTTTGTGCCCTGAGGCCAAAGTAGGTTGAACAGCTGGACAGATGTTTTATTTCAAAGTAAATCACATCTCACATTGTCCACACGGAGGCGCTCTCTTTCTTTATTTCTCCCTCTATCTCTCCCTCTCTTTCCTTCATCTGCTCCTGCAGCGTTTGAGTCGTTACCTCCTTCTTTTACTAGATTTCATTACAGACGTCATTAGAGGAGTTGACGAGTGTTTTTTTTTCTTCTTCTTCTTCTTCCTGGATCTCACTTGTTAGTTTATGGTCCATTAACTGTAATTGAATTAACAAAACTGATTATGTTCACTGAATCTCCACCAGCTGCTTAACCCAGGAGGAAACACAGACTCATCAGTCTGCCCTATCCTATATATATATATATATATATATATATACACACATACACACACCTAAACATCAGCGTGCACGGCAGAGCTGTCAGTGTGACGGTTTCAATCATTTAAATATGTTGTGTAATCAACAATTTGGTGTACTTTTACCTCCAAGTATCGGTCAAACCTTAGTTAGAATCTCGAGGATCTCCGTGGTCTCTTTGGCGACACCTATGGCGGTGAGCGGTAACTGCAGGCGTATTTGTGATCTCTCTTCAGACGCACGGTAACGTGATGCTGCGAAAGACACGGACGCAATCACCAGAGTGTTGCCTCACGCGGCGATAGAGAGCGCCTCAACCAGCCGAGAGGAGCCAACGAAGAAGTGTCTTAAAACCTTCTTTCTCTTCACTGACCAGCAGGGGGCGACTCCTCTGGTTGTATAGAAGTCTACAGAAAAAGACTCGACAACTCTCGAGTCAATCCCTCTGTAAATACGAGTTTATGGTCTCAATTTCTAGTTTCAAGTCTTCTTCAACACAATGATGTTAATTTATTATATAAATACATTTATTGTTAAGTTGCTTTGGATTGTTTTCCACATGTTTGATCTTTTTGTGTGTTTTCTGTGGCGCTCTCACGGTCTTTCATGTCCAGTGTTGACAGAAGACAGAGCCCTAACTCAGCAGCAGTGACGCTCAATTACTTTTCTTTATGTTTCCTAAACTCCTTTCTGTGCAGATTGTTAAAAAAAAAAAAAAAAAAGCCACCAAAGCGCAATTAAAAAGCTAATTGCTTTTTTTTTGGTGTGTGTTATTTGAGCAGCCGGGTTGAAATAGCGGCAATAACGCACGCCGCAGAGCGGATGAGCGGACCGATTTGTGTCAGAGGGTCAAGTTCAAGTGAAAGCTGTGTGTTTCGCGTTTTTTCGGGGAGAAAGTTTGTGCGATGGGAGTCGGAGGTTCTGCTTGGCGGCCCGGCGGCAATCAGCCGGTGACCGCGGGGCCACTGGAAAAGCCAATCGCTGCAGTTAATGAAGCCTGTTGTTGTGCAGCTGTAATGATCCCGACTCCACACACACACTCATTACGCCTGTCTGGATCCACTCTCCTTCACTCTCGTTTTGGGAAATGGGTTTTTTTTTGTCTTACTCATCAATTAGCTGGAGTTTAGAGGGGAGGAAACCGGGGAGTAAATAGAAGTTGTGCATTAAGAGACTTTTATTCTTTTACTTTAGTTTTCCCAAAGTCAGTGAAGTCTGCGTGAGCGGCAGTCGATCGCTTTCTAACTGGGAATGTCGGCCATTTAGTCCAGAGTCTCGTGCTAAAACCGTCGCTTTTAATTAAAAATAATGAAATAATGAAAAGATGGAAAGCATTTCATCATAAATGAGTTTCATGTCACAATGTCAGTGTGGAAATGAACTAAATACATTTACTCAAGTACTACTTATGTGCACATTTGGTGGTAATTTACTTGAGTATTTCTAGTATATACAACGTTATACTGCAGCTTCATTACGTCTCAGAGGTAAATATTGTCCAATTTACTGCATTTCATTTATTTTGAGATTCATATAGAGTCAGACTAATAACAGTACATAATCAACGATTACATTGTTCTAGATTGAGATGAGACTTTTTTTATGATTTCTTGGTAAAATTCACATATGGAAGCTCATTTCAATGAATGCCCATTTCCGACATAAAAAAAAAAAAATCGTCGACTTTTTTTTTTGGGTCCGAATTAAAAAATAAATAAAACATTTGTAGCGGAAATTGGCTTCCATATTTTTACAAGCTTTCCAGGAGAATATAAAGTAATTAAAATTAGCTCTGCATTTACCAGCGGAAAAGTTAAAATGACACTTTCAATAATTATAACCCAGAAAATGAACATTGATTTTACCTAAAATGCACCATTATGAGTAATGAATACTTTTACTTTTGGTACTTTAAATACAACTATAAGTTTGTGTTGATTCTGGCGGCCCCTGTGGACAGAAGCGGTAGTGCTTCTGACCGGAAACATTACCGCTTCTGTCCACAGGGGCCGCCAGAGTCAACACAAAATGAAAGCTTCTCTGAGGAAAACCTCATTTTAATGCAGCGGGGTCTGACAGTCTGAAGGCTCGTCACCGCACACACACACACACACACACACACACACACACACACACACACACACACACACACACACACGACGCCACCACAGAAGAAGTCTCTCACACGTCGGTTGACATGAGAGTCACGTCATCAGCAGCCCGTGGCGACGGTAACAGGAGAGTGTGTGAGAAGCATCCTAATGCTGCAGCTGTGGACACACACACACACACACACACACACACACACTTATTATTATACCCCAATCTAGTGTTTTCTACAACACAAAGGAAAAGAGGAAAATGTTCTTATAAGGAATCATTATGTCAGAATTGATCCTGTAAAAAGATAAAAGTCATGTGCATAAATGAGGAAACAAGATATTTTATTACACACGACTGCTGGCATATTTGGGCCTCCATAATGTTTCAAACATGAGAGTAAACTGCAGCTACGCCGGGGAGGAAGAGTGACTCCGTCCTTATTGATATTCACCCAACATTGAAGCCACACTCAATGAGCCATTTATGGACATAAAATGTCCCATTTAACCTGCGGCTCATTAAAAGTTCATGTGTTCCCTTGGCGGCCCGCTGGAATGAGCTTTTAAATATTCATGACACAATCACCTCCACCGAACCAGACTCCGTCCTTGTTTGGCTTCAGATTTCTGCTCCTCGTCCTCCTCCTCGTCCTCTTCGTCTTCCTCGTCCTCTTCGTCCTCTTTCATTTCATTTCAGTCCTTTCTGTCTGGGTCACAGCAGAGGACAGGAAGCTGTGTTTGCAACCAGCTAGTTATACATATTCAAGCTGTGGATGGCTGTGTAAACAACAACAAAGCAAACACACACACACACACACACACACACACACACACACACACACACACACACACACAGGTTGGCGATGGGCCAGTTTTAGTAACGGATTCGTGAGTTTGAAGGTTATTCAAACACCAAAACACTTCGCAGGCGTCTCTAATATTTCTCTTGAGGCAGAATTTTTACTACTCTGGAAAACTGCCACAACGCTTTGAATTCACCAAATACTGCGTTGCACTAAAAGTACTTTTTAAGTGTGAATCGACAATCTCCTGCTACTTATTCCTATTTATTTATTATTTATCGAAGCATGTTACTGTTCCAGTTCTGATTTTATTGTCTAAACATTATACTTTCTTTCAAAAAAAATATTTTAAGTGTATACAAGTTACACATTACTTCAAACTAGACAAGAAATATATATATATATATATATATATATATATATATATATATATATATATATATATATATATATATATATATTAATACAAATAATACAAATATAAAAAGTATGATTAAAATAAAAATATTTCAAAAAATATATATATATATAAAATAATAATAGTAATAATAATAATAACAATAATAAAGATATTTGTAAAAAATAATTTAAAAAAAATACTAAATCAATAATAATATAAAATTAAAACATTAATACATTACAGAATATACCAAGAATCAGACGAGGACAGAAAACATACAAGAACCCACAGACATAAATCATCCTCCATATTGAATATACAGTGACATTTTAGTAAATAGTGTGCACATAGTGTGATACCTGCTGTGCATCTTCTACAGTACACATGAACACACACATCCTGTTAAACCGTTACGCCCGAAAAGCTTGACGACAAACCGTGACATAATTATAATAATCATGTTTAGATTCCACACGTCACAGCCTTCATCTGAACGTTCACTTCCTCTGGAAACGTTTACCTCATAAAACCACACGGACATGTTGGACATGACATCATTGATTCATCAACAACATGAAAGCCTGAAAACACTGATTTAAGGTTTGCTATTAGCATCGCTTGTGTTTGCAACGTATTGCAGAGATCATTAAATGATTATCACTTTCCATTTAGTGTATAAAGTGCTGCCTTAAACTGTATTTTTCATATATTTCTTAACAGTATTGGAGAAATAAGACTAAATATGAGAAGAGTCTGTATAAAAATAAGGCTGTTGGTGGATTTTAACACCATGAAAACAGCTGCGAGGAACTGAATAATATAAATGTACATCCGCTGACCTGCAGGGGGCGCTGTGGCTCCAGGCAGCAGACCGCCCGTCCCAGCATCCTCTCTGTCTGCTGAAGTCTCTGACGTCACATCTCAGCAGCGCCTCTGAGGAACAGCAGTGTTTACGCTGAGAGGAAGTGACCTCTGAGTCCCAATCAACAAGAAACAGGCTCTCCTCACTTTTACAGTTTAACGTCTCTCGTGTTCAACTGTGTGCGTGTGTGTGTGTGTGTGTGTGTGTGTGTGTGTGTGTGTGTGTGTGTGTGTGTGTGAGTGTGTGTGTGTGTGTGTGAGTGTGTGTGTGCGTGTGTGTTTTAGCAGCGAGATTAAATGTCCCGGCTGTGACTTTGTGCTGGGTTTAAACTGGGAAAAATAAATGAAGCACACTTGAAGGTTGAGAGCAATTTAGGAATAGCAATATTTTTCATACTATTTATTTTATTTGCTATTGGGCTCTGGTGTTAGTATTACTTCTTATACACTAAATAATTATCGCTCTATGTTCTATACATGTTTATATATATATATATATATATATATATATATATATATATATATATATTCTTATTTTGTTAACGTATATTGTGTCCGTTCCCATGCATGGATCTCTTCTTTAAAGCTGCATTCTCTCTCCTGACCACCAGGGGGCGACTCCTCTGGTTGTATAGAAGTCTATGCTTCATGTGTTAAAGTTGCATTCTCTCTCCTGACCACCAGGGGGCGACTCCTCTGGTTGTATAGAAGTCTATGCTTCATGTGTTAAAGTTGCATTCTCTCTCCTGACCACCAGGGGGCGACTCCTCCGGTTGTATAGAAGTCTATGCTTCATGTGTTAAAGTTGCATTCTCTCTCCTGACCACCAGGGGGCGACTCCTCTGGTTGTATAGAAGTCTATGCTTCATGTGTTAAAGTTGCATTCTCTCTCCTGACCACCAGGGGGCGACTCCTCCGGTTGTATAGAAGTCTATGCTTCATGTGTTAAAGCTGCATTCTCTCTTCTGACCACCAGGGGGCGACTCCTCTGGTTGTATAGAAGTTCATATAAATGACTCAGTAAACATTGTAAACATGAGTTTATGTATCAATCTCTATTATCGAGTCTTCTTCTATACAGCATGATGTTCATTTAGTAAATTATGGTCTGTTAGAGTCAAACAGACCATAAAGCAGGGGACGCTTTAGGGCGGGGCTTACTTTGATTGACAGGTCGCAGCCACAGCGTTGTCTGGTCTAAAAGTTGTCCGTACTCTTTCACAGTGAGTTTTCAGCTCGTGAAAAGTTAATTGTAAAAAATGTTGATGCCGAAAAATATCTCATTTACATAATGGCGACGGCAAAAAACACCTAAAAAAACAAAATGGCGACGGTCAAAACGTCAACTTCTAGCCTTTAAAGCCGCCTCAAACGGCTCCTTTAAGGCTCTCTGAAAAGCTAAATCATCCTCGAATTCACACGATTATTTCTGGATTCACAGCCCTTTTTGCAATCTGAGGAATGCATGCAGACGTATAATAACAGAGTATTTTAATCTCTCTTATCCTCTCATGAGGTCGTGTGGGGAAATTCTCAGATGATGAAAGCCTTTGTCCTCTTTTCCTCTCTCTCTCTCTCTCTCTCTCGCGCTCTCTCTCCATTTCCTGTTTACATGGCCGAGAGCTGACTGCGCCCAGCGAGAGGGAAACTGTGATGATGCAATCTGACCTCCATGACTCTCTCTCTCTCTCTCTCTCTCTCTCTCTCTCTCTCTCTCTCTCTCTCTCTCTCTCTCTGCTCACTCGCTCATTCACTCACTCTCTGTTTTTTTTTCTCGTTCACACACCCCTCCTTCCTGTTTATGTTCTGAATTCAACAACAATCAGGAGGTAGAGCGCGGGAAGCAGCGAGGCTTCATGTTTCCTGCTTCCCTCTTTCACTGTTGATGTCAGCTTTGTTGTTCGACTCTGAGGTCTTGGCCTCTGAATCACAAAACACACACACACACACACACACACACACACAGAAAGTGGAAGTGATGCTGTGCGGCCGGATGTATTTGGCAGTCTTCAGCTGCCGCTGGTCGTAAAAGCGCCTTGCAGAGGAATCTGGGCGTATCATCCAGAAACCCCCCACCTCTGCAGAGGATTCACCTCTTAATTCGTTGCACGTGTCGACGCGTTCGTCATCCTCCCGTCTCGCTCCATCACAGCTGCCACGTGAGGCACAAACCGAGGACAGGAAACTCCCCCTCCCACCACAAAAAAACACAACACAAACCGGGCCGTCGAACAAGCGTTCCAGCGAGACGTTTCCTCTTCCATCTGTGTGTCTAATGGTGTTCTACGGCTAACGTTTTTTTTTTGCAGGAAGTTAGCGTCGCGCTGTTTCACCCTCGCCGAAAAAAGCCAACGGGTCTTTTTCTTCCTTTGGATTATTGTGGATAATAAAGCTGTGAGACGAACAGACGTTTATGACACTTACGCGTTTTGCCCAGGAAGATAATCTTCAGAAATCAGCGCCACCTCATGAAACGTAACCGCCAGAGGTACACGGCTAACGTTGTGAACGGCTAACGTTAAAAACTATAAACGAACTACGCCACGAACGCTTCATGCGGTTGTAGTCGCCGTGATGGCGTTTTGGTCGTCTCATCGAGCTTCTTCTTGATTTTTTAAAGAGACGTGAAAGCTTCAATAATTTCTCTCGAAGGGAATAACCAAAGTAATTTAATGTAGTAAGTAAACGTTAAAATCTCTTTGCGGACCGATTTTAGACATCCAGACTTTCAAACGAGGAACTGCCAAAAAATGCGGACTCATATTTAAGCAATACGGTACGAGAGGAAGTACTGTATCGTCAATAATGTACTGCTCAGCTTGGGATATTGTCGAAATATGGACAAATCAGACCGGGGGCCTGTTTTCAAACTTGCCTTTTTCAATCTGCATTCTTCTCTAAAGTGTAAAGTTTTGTGACTCCATCTTGCAACGGTTATGATTCGGATTGGTCACAAAATCTGTGAAACAACTGGCAAAGTACTGTAAACCGCTTCTCTGTGGTCGATTTCCTGTGACAGTTGGCGTCTCCGGGGCCCCACTTTGCCACAAGGACACACACACACACACACACACACGAGCGTATAATCTCACGGTTCAGACACAATTTGAAAGCTGGTCTTTATCATAAACGGTTCCAAAGTTCCTTCATGTTTTACAGAAAAACATGAACTCCCACGGACCAGAGTTTGTGTTTCTTTATTTGCTGTTATCTATTATTTATTAGTCAGATTTATTTCACCCGGAATCAACTTGAGATTCACAAGCGTCCTCCAACGCGTCGAACCAATCGGCCGCCGCCATGGCGGCGGCGTTTGTTTTCCAGAAAGCGAGCGGCGAAGACGAGGAGAGCCTCCGTCTCTCCGTTTGAAGTCTTTATCTGAAGATGTCACGCTGAGCTTTGAAGTCTTCCCTCCCGACTGCAGCCATGTTTGCTTTACAGAGCGAGCCAGCTGAACCTCGTCACCCTGCAAGCGGCCGAGCTCTTCTTCCTCTCCTCTTCCTCTCCGTGTTTAGTCACGTTTTCCCCACAAAGGGAAGAAGGGAAATAATAAATGTGCACGAAATACATACCGACGTCAATACAGGAGACAAACTGAGCTCGACTGAATCTCGTCTTTGTCTTCACCGCGAATGTAGAGAACGTGATTCAAGATGGCCGACGCTTCCCTCTTTACTATTATCGAGCAGTGAACGCATCTCAGCTGGAGATCTGCGTCTCTGAAGAGCTTCCTCGTATCTTGATACGTTTCTTATGATGTCTTAGGAAAAACATATTCCTCCTTCATGCCGTCTTTTCAAAGTAAAGCTCCATCTTCACAGGTAACTTGGTGAGGTTTTAGGCAAAATAAATGTCTCCCCAATGCGTCAAATAGCGGATGTTGTTTAGTGCTCGGATGCTTTTAAACTGTGACGAGGATCGACAACGAGCCGATGTCCAGATGTCTAAACTGCGGCGTGAGGTCATGAGGTTTGTTATCATCTGTTTGGGGAGAGAAACTCTCCCGCTGGTCCTCGAACGCATCGTTCCAACGGCTGTTTGATCCTCTGATGCTGATGCAACAAACACACACACACACACACACACACACACATACAACAGACCTCCATCCTGCTGGACCTCCTCCACCCGGCTGGACCTCCTCCTCTGTTTGTCCCCACAGTGTGTTGTTAGGTGGGACCTCAGACTTCAGCTTGATTTCATCAAGAGCGATGAATAACAAACGAGTTTTTTTGTTGAGTTTTTTTGGTCAAAAACTGGAAGAACAAACTCACAAGAACATCTGAAGGAACTAAATCCCGTCTTTATTAAAACGCTCTGTTGCTGTTTTTATCTCATCGTGCATCATATTGCTCAGATGTTTCTTGTTTTATGGTTAAAAAAAAATCGGTATATTCTAAATATATGATATAAAATACTACATGAATATAATAACTATAATCAAACAAGTGTGCTCGTGTGTTTCTTTGAGCGACTGAACGCGATTTACATAAAACAACTGATGTCCCTCTAATCTCAAAACAATAGGAAGCGACACACACACACACACACATACACACACACACACACACACACGTTCTCGTTAACATGGCAACGCGCTGCCCCGTGTCAAATCTGGGTTGCCAGGTAACAGACGGGACGAAAGCGTGGGTGCGTGAAGGTCGACTGATGAGAGGAGGAAGAGGAGGAGGAAGAGGAGCCATGAGGCTGCAGGAGGAAGAGGAGGAGGAAGAGGAGGAGGAAGAGGAGGAGGAGGAGGAAGAGGAGCCATGAGGCTGCAGGAGGAAGAGGAGGAGGAAGAGGAGGAGGAGGAAGAGGAGCCATGAGGCTGCAGGAGGAAGAGGAGGAGGAAGAGGAGGAGGAGGAAGAGGAGCCATGAGGCTGCAGGAGAAAGAGGCGACATGACAGCTGGAGTCAGTCAAAATAATAATGATGAAAGGTTTGGAAAATACGATTTTGTGTGTGTGTGTGTGTGTGTGTGTGTGTGTGTGCGTGTGTGTGTGTGTGTGTGTGTGTGTGTGTGTGTGTGTGTGTGTGTGCTATATTTTTCTTCATGTCAGCAAATTCAAAGACCCAAAAATTCGCAACACGCTCACAAAACTGTCTCACTTCCTGTCTTAAAAACACAAATATATACTTTTATTTCTGTTTCTCAGCTTCTGTTTTTATGGAAGTAACTCCAGGAAACGTGTTGCATCGTTGGGGGACTATTTTCTGCGGCGGATTGATCCACATTCGGTGCTCTGTAGTGCATCCATATCCCTAAAGACTGGCTCTGAGCCCACAGGTGGGTCGCGGGAGATGTTTTATTTAGGTCACCAAATAAATTAGCAAAATGTTTTCCATCGTCTTTAATTTGAGGTTCATTTCTGCAGCTTCTTGATATGAAACGCCGACGTTTTACTGGTGAGAGAGAGGAAAGAAAACTAAGCAGATCTCTTCTAAATAAAAGGCAGTGAAAATGGTCAGAAGTGTTAATTTATGCACAAATGTTTCCTCTTCTCACGATTTAATGAATTGGATCAAGAAAGTTTGTCATTTTTTAAAAACTGGGTCACCAGAAAAAAAGTTTGTGAAACACGTTTCTCAAAAAAAACATGTAATAAAAGCTTAATTATTGACATTTTCATAATTTAGAAATGCAGAGACTTGCTGGAAACCATAACAAAATCTGAATTAATTAATCACTTTATACGTATTATCTGTGTCACGGTGTGGCAATATTGACAATATTAAAAATTAACATTGGGTATCATGCTAGAAATACACTTATGTTAATATTGTGAGAATAACATAACACCTTTTAATTGATAAATAATAATCTGCAACATCTTTTGTAGATATGTTTCCATCCAATGGGAGTGTGGGAGGAATCTGATATTGTGACTGATCTTGGATAAGGAAGCTGAAACGTCAGTTCGTTGCTTTAATATGGGATGTCGTTCATCGCACCTTTAAAAAAGAGATAAAACTTTTTAAAACCGGTTGTTTTGCAAAGCTGCAGCGCGGAGAAGGCGTTCGGGTTACGCTGGTTTGATTGGTTTTTCACGGTGAGAAAACCAGTTCGGTGTGACGGAAACACTGCGGGTCGTTGGAGCGGAGCGCACCTGATTAGCTTCAGTGTCACGCCGTGTTCACAAAACCCCCGTCAGACGCCACGTACATAACATCCTGTTCCCTGGGAACATCGCCGAGAGCGTGAAGCGGTGATTTACATGCAGGAGGAGCGAAGAGGAGGGCTGAAGGAAGAGGAAGAGGAGGGCTGAAGGAAGAGCAAAGCTAGAAGAGAGCTGAAGGAAGAGGAAGAGGAGGGCTAAAGGAAGAGGAGGGCTGAAGGAAGAGCAAAGCCAGAAGAAAGCTGAAGGAAGAGGAAGAGGAGGGCTAAAGGAAGAGGAAGAGGAGGGCTGAAGGAAGAGCAAAGCCAGAAGAGAGCTGAAGGAAGAGGAAGAGGAGGACTAAAGGAAGAGGAAGAGGAGGGCTGAAGGAAGAGCAAAGCCAGAAGAGAGCTGAAGGAAGAATAGCGCTAAAGGAAGATGAGAGCTAACGGAAGAGGAGAGCTAAAGGAAGAAGAGAGGTGAAGGAAGAAGAGAGCTAAAGAAAGAGAGCTAAAGAAAGAGGAGGGCTAAAGGAGGAGGAGAGCTAACGAAAGAATAGCGCTAAAGAAAGAGGATAGCTAACGGAAGAAGAGAGCTAAAGGAAGAAGAGAGCTATTGGAAGAATAGAGCTAAAGGAAGAGGAGAGCTAAAAGAAGAAGAGAGCTAAAGGAAGAAGAGAGCTAACGGAAGAAGAGAGCTAAAGGAAGAAGAGAGCTAACGGAAGAAGAGAGCTAACGGAATAATAGAGCTAAAGGAAGAATAGAGCTAATGGAATAATAGAGCTAAAGGAAGAATAGAGCTAACGGAAAAGGAGAGCTAAAGGAAGAAGAGAGACAGTTTAGACAAAAAAAAACATAACTCTACGAGGTTGTACCTGGACAGGAAGATGAAAAACTATATAAAATAACTAAAGCTATTAGACAAATGTAGTGGAGTAAAAAAATATTAAGTTACATAAAATGGAAGTACTTTGCATTTCTGCAGTAAATGTACTTTGTTACATACACTCTAACTTTCTTTCAGTCGTCACATTAAAAAACAGCAACTAAACACTTCCACAGTTTGCTTCTTCCTGTAGCTTAAATGTCTGAAGACGTCCCGACGACACAACGTCAAACCAGCAGAACCAGCAGAACCAGTAGAACCAGTAGCTTAACCCCCTGAGGTCCAACTGCTTTGACCTGCAGCCTCCGGCTGACACGACTAAACATCACCTCACGCGATGTCACAAGACCAGTTTTCTTCGCGGGCGCCCGCGGCCTCCGACAGGCGGTGATCTCACCGCTCTCTTGTGGGTCGGACGGCTGTGTGTCGTTTGGAGGAAGCTGCTGAGTCATTTTCACCGTTGTTGGCAAACAAAGAAAAGCAGAACCCGCTCACGCCGATGATGTCGCAACAGCAGAGCGCTTCCTGTCGGCGGCTTCTTTTTCACACATCGGCATGCACGGCATGCGAGTCGTGTTTCAGTGGCAGGAACCTCGAGTCGAAATCAGAAAAAACTATACGACTATACTTTGAACAAGGAAAGTAGAACCATAGTAGCACTTAAGTAGCACTTAAATGGCACTTTAGTTTGACTTTATTGAAGAAATTGTACTTTCTTGATTCATTGTAAGTCGCTTTGGATAAAAGCGTCGGTTACATGAAATGTATTGTAATGTGATGTGAAATGAGGGGTTTTCTAAAAGGCACTCTGGTGCTTTGGAAACACTACCGCCCGCGTCCACAGGGGGCGCCAGAATCCACACAAAATGAAAGTTTATCGTACTTTAACTGTCACCCGTTACGTAACGTTGCTGCGTTACAAAAGTACTTATTTTATGTAACAAAAAAACTATTTAAACCAAATGTGCACGATTTGCCACTTTTTCATTCTGTGGTTTTAATAAATATGTAACAATGTGGAAGTTTGAACAATCGACTCAACGTCAATTTATACAAAAACTAAAATTTAAAACTGAGAAGTTGTGTTTTTTATTTTTACTTTGACACATTTATGTTTTCTCTTTCCCAACACACACATGCTAGATATCGAGAACGCTGCTGCTATTTCCCCAGTGAGGTCATGAGTCACATGACCTCACTTCATGAGTCACATGACCTCACTTCATGAGTCACATGACCTCACTTCATGAGTCACATGACCTCACCGCAGCTCTCAGTCTGCTGTTAAACTCACCTGTCAAACCAAACCACTACTGTCTGTCCCCTTCCTCCTCCTCTTCCTCCTCCTTTCACTGGCTCACAAAACGCAATGCTCCTCTATTAGCATTCAGGTGTGAGCGTGGCACACACACACACACACACACACACACACACACACACACACACACACACACGGGGACACTCTGATCATTGTGCTGCTCGCTCGGCGGCTCCAAGAGGAGCAGCGATCTGATTCCGGGCACGTCGGCTTGTGTGGCAGATGAATGGCTGGCCTTGTTGGAGAGAGCCGCAGGAGAGGGATAATGGAGTCATTTGATGTGTGTGTGTGTGTGTGTGTGTGTGTGTGTGTGTGTGTGTGTGTGTGTGTGTGTGAAAGTCGCAGGATAAAATAGTAAAATGTGCTTTGGCCTTTTCTTATGAGTGACGACTCAGGAGGGAGGATGTGGAAGCTGCGTGTCCTGTGTCTTCCCCAGCGTGGACTGTTGGTACGCCAAGGACGAGTGTGTGTGTGTGTGTGTGTGTGTGTGTGTGTGTGTGTGTGTGTGTGTGTGTGTGTGTGGACTAGTGTGACTTGCATGTAATTACAAGTTTAAGTGTGTGTTATTGTGAGGATGCCTCTATGTGTTTGTGTATGTGTGTGTGTGTGTGTGTGTGTGTGTGTGTGCGTTTGCGTGTCTGAGTGTGTGTGTGCGTCTGTGTGCGTCTGTGTGTGTGTGTGTTTGTGTGGATGTGTGTGACTTGCATGTAATTACAAGTTTAAGTGTGTCTTTATTTTAGGGATGCCTTTGTGTGTGCGTGTGTGTGTGCGTGTGTGTGTGTGTGTGTGTGTGTGTGATTGTGAGTGTGTGTGTTTGTTGTTTTTCTTGTATCTCAGAGTGATATTGGTTGGGGAATTTGGAGATGGTTATTGCACAAAATAGAAAAAAGAAAAGAAATTTGAGAGCCGACACAACACGAGCACACAGGAGGAGGAAGACGAGGAGGAAGAGTGTGAGGAGGAGGAGGAGGAAGGTTGTGAAGAGGAGAAAGAGGAGAAGGAAGAGTGTGAAGAGGAGGGCTGAAGCTGGAGTGCAGGAAACCAGTAAAAGCCCAAATACAACCTGCAGTTTTACCATTAAAGGAACTTTTTTCCTTCACAGGAAAAAGACTCACATGTCCCAGTAACATGTGGACCAAATAACACGTTCATAACTCCATTATTCATATTTCTAATCATGTTTTATTGACGATTCCCTAATTTTTCACCCGATTTGAGCCTTTTATCAGGGTGGAATAATATTCAGCAGGAGAGAGCAGCAGAGGGAGAGGAGGAGGCCACCGCTAGCAGCTAAGCTACGTACGGTAGCTAACGTTAGCACAACAAACAAAGTGAGGATAGGACAGGTGGATTTCAGCGGCGAGTCGCGTCAGAGGAATATCTCAATGAAGGAAGAGTACTTCAACTTGTCTGGTATTGTTGTATTTTAATATATTTTGATAAGAAGTATATTTTATCAGATATTATAACGGGTGAAATGTACCCGGCGTCACTGATGGCGTTACGTTTAGTGTTCTAGGGTCAAGAAAAGCAGCACGACAACCGAGTTTGTGCTAAAATTAGCCGGTTTAGCTCGTCACGCTCGCTGAGGCTTTTCACGCCGAGCTCCAGCCGTCCTTCATCGCTTCATCGCTTCATCGCTTCATCCCTCGCTTCACTTCGACTTCGTTGTCCGACACGTCGCCTCCAACTCGACTCATTTACTTTACTTGTTTTTACCGTCGTGGTTGTTGAGAGATAAAAGTTCCTCTGTGTCGCCTCCGTTCATGAACACGGTCTGTGAGGGTCCTCTCAAGTAGAGTAATACACTCTGTGTGTGTGTGTGTGTGTGTGTGTGTGTGTGTGTGTGTGTGTGTGTGTGTGAGTGTTGAAGATCAAGATGAGACGTGTAGAAAGGACAGCTCTTTGGTTTGCACAGCCACGCTCTCATTGAAATGCGAGTGCATATCTGGCTCTGCAGCTCGCCTTGCATTAAACACACACACACACATGCACAGACACACACACATACATAGACACACACACACACACATACACACGCGTGCGCACACATTCATACACGTCCTCGCTTCTCTGGGGAGGGTGACAGAAATAGCTCTGCAGCTACAAGTTGTTCTCAGGCCACTCTCTCTCTCTCTCTCTCTCTCGCTCTCTCTCTCTCTCTCTCTCTCTCTCTCTCTCTCTCTCTCTCTCTCTCTCTCGCTCTCTCTCTCTCTCTCTCTCTCTCTCTCTCTCTCTCTCTCTCTCTGATGTAACGTCCTCGCCATCAGCTCGTCGTCGCTCTTTGTCGAGCAGGAAAAGGAAAACGGCATCGTTCCTCCAGAGGAACAAAAAGGATTCACAGCGTAACAGGAAGCGTTCGGATCAGATTTTACTTCAAGTAAAAGTGAAAATACTGTAAAATAAATAAATACTCTCAGTAGAAAACTCTTAAATTTAAAAATGTTCAGCCGCCGGCGGGTTGACCGCCATGTCGAGGCAAAAGATATCAGACGATGTGAAAGGAAAAGCAGCAAATCTTCACATTTGTGAAGCTGGAAATCTATTAAAAAACGACTGAAACCATCGAAACGTCGCTGATTAAATTGATTTTAATTCACAAATTGATTAATGGACTTAAAACATCTTATTCTATCAACTCTTCGTGTGCTTTTCTCTGCTCAAATCGCTGTAAATGTGGTGCAGAAAACAGTTTTTTTTACTGTGTTGAGTAAATGTGCTGTAAATAGCTCCAGGTCCAGGCCGCATTACTCGTCAGTGTGCGTTGATTGTGTTGTGATTTCCTTTATTTTCCCTCTGAAGCTTTAATCTCTCACATGTTCTTCCCTCCCTCCATCTTTGTTGTTGTGTTTTTTTGTTTGTTCTCTCTCTCGTCCACAGTGTCGTCCCCTCCGGCGGCTGCTGGTTTCTATTACTGCTGAGTGTGTGTGTGTTTATGTATATACAGTACGCTAAGCTGCCTACCCCCGCAAAACACACACACACACACACATACACACACACACACATAACACAACTGCTCCTCGCGCCTGCAGGAAGGAGTTAACGGATCGAAACTGTTGTGGTTGTGTGTTCAGGTGTGAAAGCGCCTCAACGTGAAAGTTCTTTGATTCGATCGGCGTCTTTGTTTCCCCCCCGCCTGTCGTCTCTCCCGGGATCCGGAGAATAAAACAACAACAAACAACAAAAAGGTTCAATTTCCTGAAGCGCAACTCGCCATCCAGCGAAAAAATGAATCAATATGGACGGAAGTGATTTGACTAAAGAGCCTCGTCCCTCGTGTTCCTGTGGAGCAACAAACAGACGCCGGGAATCAAACCCCCGGTCTCCCTCAAAGGTGAAATGTTCCTGAGCTCAACTCTGGATTTTAAAGGATCTTTGTCTTCCGTTCACGTTGTAAATAAAGTTCTGTTGCTCTTCAGGAGACGATGAGTTTGTTACTTCTGTTTAAAATATTTATCAACGGACAGTTTGGGCCCAAACGCCTGAATAAAGTCTTATGAGACTGAAACACACAAACACACACTAAAACACACACAAACACACACTGAAACACACACAAACACACACTAAAATACACACAAACACACACTAAAATACACATAAACACACACTAAAATAAACACAAACACACACTAAAACACACACACTGAAACACACACAAACACACACTAAAACACACACACTGAAACACACACAAACACACACTAAAACACACACACACTGTAGCCGCGGAGCAACGTGACAAAAGTCCACTTTTCTCTCTTCTCGCTCTGCTTTGGTCTCCACCTCCTGAGTGAAACGTCACCTCTCCGGCGGCTCGACGCTGTTTTCTCTCTCCGGTGTTTTGTTGGTTGCGACGCCTCGTGTGTGTGTTTGCGAGGCTTCCTCTTCGGTCGTGATGTCACAGGAAGATGTGAGCGAGCGCTGGACGTCAAGAGGAAACCGCACGCCGGCGGCGAGAGACGCTCTGCTCTGGTTTTCCGTCTGGGGTTCAGATGCAAAACAAGATGGCCGCCGCGGCATCAAAGGGTTTGTGTTCAGTTCACGGCCGATTTAAATAACGTTGTGGTTCAGCTTCTTCTTCTTTGTGAGTATTTCCAACATGGCCGCCGCACAGTTAAGGGTTCATGTAAACACGCAGCCTCCTCCCTCAGTTTCACGCACTCTGCTCTATATTTAGGGCGGTCGGCCGCACCTGTGGTTTCCCTGCATTTCCCATCATGCCTCAGTTCAAGGGCTGACCCTGTGGTTGTTTTGGTCGGCGCGCCCAAGCGGACACGCCCCTCCCGCTACGGCCTCTTTTATGCACCGAGCCGACCAGTTTCACGGACATAAGTAGGTCAGAAGTGGGCGGGGCTAACGCACAAGACGTCAGCAGCACACGCGGTGTGTGTGTGTGTGTGTGTGTGTGTGTGTGTGTGTGTTTGTGGTCTGCATACGTGTGTGTGCGTGTGTGCTAACGCTGTGTCCGGCCAAAAAGGGCCACAAGGAAAGAAAACACAAAAAAAAACAAGCAGGTAAATGAGTAAAAAATATAATAATAACCAAAACAATGCAACATATTGATAAGTTTTAGAGATGGAAAGTAAATATACACATTTACTCTCGTACTGTACTTATAATTTGTAGGTAGTTGTGTTCGCAAAATGTCCTTGATTGCTTTCGCATTCCCACAAAACAACTAAATAAACTAAACGACGACAAAATGACCTTTTGAACTTCTGCTGGTTGATTTCCATCCAAGTTTACAGAAAACAACGGAACTTTTAGTTTAAAGGTTCTGCGTGTAATTTATGTAAAACACACTAAAGTTAATCAGCTAAAACATGCAAAACTGTCCGTATGGATCTTTAAATCTCTCTATTAGGCTCAGCGGCAGACTGGTTGAATAATGCATTGTGGGTAATAGGAGCGCTGTGGTATTTCCATTCAAGCAGAAAGTTCTCCCCACGCAGAGCTAACAACTCTCCCGGCGCTCCGCCGGAGGATAATCAGAGGAGAGAGGCGGCGGCGGCGGCCGACTGCGTGAGGTTCACTGACATCAGGGGATGAATTTTAAAAGTCTGAACCGCGCGTCGCAGCGAGGGAAGCGATTCGTCTGGAGCGAGTTAAAACATCACCGAGTTCAACCCCATGAAGACTCTGGAGCCAATTTTGGTAAACCTCCTTTTCTCCTGTGTTTGAGTCGTCGCAGGAACCCCAAATTAATTCCAATACTTGTGTTTATTGGATGTATTTGTTCAGCAAAGTCTTGGGGAAAAAATGTATATCTGCAAAAAAAAAGATATTTTCATTTTAACTGTGAACATACAGCATGATATGAGTCAGATTCTCCAAAAAAGCCTCCTGGAGCGTCAATAAGACACCTTTTTGGAAAGATTAGGACCTAAAGAATCAGAATCTGCAGCAAATATCACAATAAAACAAAGTCTTGGTCTGTTAGGAAGAAGTTTCAGTCAAAAAAACTGTGTCGTTCAGTTCAAAAATGGAAAAATGACGTATTTTATGCCAAAAGATTGTCTGGATGGGGCATGCTGGGACTTAAAATGGGCGTGGGAGGATTTTCACACCGTTTCCAAAAGGTTAAAGGTCGAAGACAAAAAAAAGAGCCGCACAACTTCTCAAACAGAACAAAGAAAGATGTCTGACGACCGATAAGCGTATATTTGGAAAAATGGTAATACAATTTTTGTTGTTGTACGTCGACATCAAGGGGCTGCGACAGATACGGTGACGTCCGTTTATGTTGATCAGTTGCAAAAAAGCAACAACATGGCGACGGTTGTAATCCAAGATGGCGGAGGGCCAAAATAGCCAAACTCAAGGCTTCAAAACAGCAAAGATGCCTCCTGTACTTCCAGCTTTAAAACCTTTTCTCACACCTGTTCCTGCTCCACATCTCCAACATCCCAAAACACCACCTTGTGTATTTCCACCCCACAAAACTCTCAGGTGAGGCGTTCTTGGAAAGCACCGGCGAACTATTCGCTGTTGTTTTTCAACCGGAGACGTTGACGTTGGAGCCGTTTCGGTTCCAAAGGGGGAAAATGATGATCGCAGGGAAAGAATGATGATGCGATTCACATTTAACCAAACATGAGGTGCAACCAGTCAGCGGGAACTCGGTGGAAACTGAGCAGCTTTGTTCCCGCTGGCCGGCCAAGTGGGTCACACGTGGAGAGCGTCTGGAGGACGCTTCGCTTTCCGTGCCTTTTAATTCTTCTTCTGCAAATTCGGCCCAAAACTGTCACTCGGTCTTTTTCTCTTACAGCCGGAAAAAAAACAGAGGGAAAAATATATCTAGAGGGTTCAGTCGGCAAAGAAAAGTGGAACGTTTTCGCTATCATTTGCATATTTTCTGCATTTAAAAACGTCTGTTTCGCTTCGTTCTTTTCGCTATTTGAACTGAGATAGCTCCTCCCATTCTCCTCCAATCTCAGGCTTATGGAGGGGTGCATGTGCAATATTTCATCTGACAAACGAAACAAATAAATGCTGAACAATGAAGCAAAAGGTCAGATATTTAACAGATGTAATTAGTGTAGAAAAAGTAATGAAATGCCCCGAGGACCCTTGTAGATAACCCCAAAGCAAAAGACTGCTGCAGAGTGCCGACTCGGCGCGTTTCTTTGCATTAATCAAGCTTACATACGGAGGGCAGGAACTGTTGCAGATGACTGATTGCAATCTGAATGAGGTGTTTTGGAAAGAACAATAAAAACGACAAGGTCAGCGATGAAGAGTAGGACTCTTCCCTCTCCTTCATCCCGGCCGACAACGTTCGCTGCGATGGACCTGAGCTTCAAGTATTCTTTCTTTTTTTTTTATTTTGTGTTTTTTTTTTTGGGCCCCCAGCAACCAGATCCCTCTGAGAGAAGCCGAGCCGTCGCTTCACATGGTGTCGGGTCTCCGCCATATTGAATCCGAATGGGAACGGCAGTGTTGGTTTACGCTCCTTCCCTCAATAGCGGTGGAGGGAGGGGGGGGAGGACAATGGGAGCGGGACAGGCGAGAGGCCCCGGTCCTCATGGACACACAGAGGCGAGACACACGGAGCATTGAAGAGGACGAGGAATCCGTCAGAAAAGCAGCACCGGCTGATGTGAAAGTCTCAGGTTCTGTGTCTGCAAGAAGAAGAAGAAGAGGAAGAAGAAGAGAGAAGAAGAAAAAAAGGTTTCTGGTCGGTAACAGTAGCCTGGAAGCTTTTGTGGGACCGGCGGCGTCTTTATGCAGCAGAACAAACTGAGCGGAGCTCCGCTCACATGGCGGCGGACTGAAGGACGGTCGACGGCGTTCGTGAGAGAATGCACTTCTATACAACCAGAGGATCGACCCCTGGTGTTCAGGAGAGAGAATGCAGCTTTAACACATGAAGAATAGACTTCTATACAACCCGAGGAGTCGCCCACTGGTGGTCAGGAGAGAGAATGCAGCTTTAACACGTGACGCGTAGACTTCTATACAACCAGAGGAGTCGCCCCCTGGTGGTCAGGAGAGAGAGTGCAGCTTTAACACATGAAGCATAGACTTCTATACAACCCGAGGAGTCGCCCACTGGTGGTCAGGAGAGAGAATGCAGCTTTAACACGTGAAGCGTAGACTTCTATACAACCAGAGGATCGACCCCTGGTGGTCAGGAGAGAGAATGCAGCTTTAACACGTGAAGCGTAGACTTCTATACAACCCGAGGAGTTTCCCCCTGGTGGTCAGCAGAGAGAATGCAGCTTTAACACATGAAGCGTAGACTTCTATACAACCAAAGGGAATGACCATGTTGGTCAGGAGAGAGAATACAGTTAACACATACAACGTAGACTTCTATACAGCCAGAGGAGTCGCCCCCTGTTGGACATTAGAGAGAATGCAGCTTTAACACATGAAGCATGGACTTCTATACAACCAGAGCAGTCGCCCCCTGGTGGTCAGGAGAGAGAATGCAGCTTTTAGGCACTTCGGCTTTGATTTCACTTTTCAGAACTTGAGGTTGTCGTCTGCTCAGGATGCTTCTCCAAAGCAAAGGGGTGATGTCGCTGCTTCCACTTCTTTTGTACAGTCTACGTTAAAAACAACGAGTCTTTACATGAGCGCCTCACGCTTCTGTGTTTCTCTGTGAACACAGAAGGGTCCGTGAACTCAAATAAACATCGGCGTTGGGAAGGCGGAAACGAGCAGCGAGGTGGTGACGGCCTCCGCTTCGGCTGCCTTTTCCTGCTATTGTTCCCTCCATTGTTCAAAGACAGAAACCTCTGAGTGAACAAATGGAGGTCTGGAGGAGCAGCTGGTCACCTGCTGTCAGGGTGGCAATGGCAGGAAATCCACCATAAACACTCGCCCTGTGGTCAGCGGCGGCTCTGCTTAGTGTTTCTCATCCCAGAGGACTTCAGGCTGATTGGGAAAGCTTTTTTCCAGATGCTTTTTTTTTTGTTTTGTTTTGTGTGTGTGCGTTTCAAACAAACCATTCATCCCCGACAACAATGAGGTCATCCACGATTTCTGGCTCCCCCGAAACAGGAATCCCTGAACAAAGTTCAGCTCGGTCGTGTTTGGCTGCGGCGTTGTGTGCGCTCACTGGTGTGTGAACTGTTATGGAAGGACATGAATGGGAGTTTGTGAATTGGTCTGCGGCAGCCAAGCGACATCAGCTGAGAGCAGGAAGCCTTTGAAACCGGTCGCACCTGGAAACGACCAGGCCGATGCGGAGCTGAGTACCAACCAGCACAACGAGCTATTACTGCAGTTTGGGTGTTTTTCTTTTTAACCCCTTTGGTTTGGAGAAGCATCCTGAACAGGCGACAACCTCAAGTTCTGAAAAGTGAAACCAAAGCTGAAGTGTCCTAAACGTGCATTCTCTCTGCTGGCCACCAGGGGGCGACTCCTGTGGTTGTATAGAAGTCCATGCTTCATGTGTTGAAGCTTCATTCTCTCTCCTTACCACCAAGGGCGACTCCTCTGGTTGTATAGAAGTCCATGCTTCATGTGTTGAAGCTTCATTCTCTCTCCTTACCACCAAGGGCGACTCCTCTGGTTGTATAGAAGTCTATGCTTCATGTGTTAAAGCTGCATTCTCTCTACTGACCACAAGGGGCCGACTCCCAGTGCAGAGATTATAATCAATATATCCATTAAATGAACAGGGACAATGCAAAAATAAATAAACGTGACTTTAAACACATCAGTCTTCCTATCATCTGTGTGGTTTTACATGCTCACTTTTTACAGCTACAAACACAAACTAATTTGCTGAAATCAATTAAATTATGTAACTCGTTAAGCCAATAAGCAATAGTCTACCGTCATGGTGGTGGCACGCACTGGCAATGCTAACCTCTGGAAGTTCATTGGCGAGGTTCGATTCGGCAAAGTTTAACTTTGATGGAGGCCCAATGGCTGGAAAACGTCAATAAAGTGAAAACAAGTGGTGAGATGTATTCTTTGCGTTCTTTCCGTGAGTTTTTTCCCCGTTTTCTTGGAAGCGTAGGTTGTTTGTCATGGTCATTATGTTAGAATGGCGTGCTAGCATGTTAGTATTTGCTAATTAGAGCAAAAAAAAAAAAAAAAGTTCAGCTCAAGTTGATGGCAAGGATGACGACGGCGCTGGAGGAATAGTCAGGGGATCACTTAACAGTTCATCCTCTGGGGACCACGAATGTATGAACCACCAAACAGCTGTTGAGGCGTTCCTGTCTGGACGACCTCACCACTGGCCGCTGGATTAAAAACCTGAAACCTGATTTTAGTATTCAGTTTGTTGGCCCGGCGGTGGTTGAGATGATTGGTTCGCCGCTTTAACGCGCCAGTTTAAGTGTTTCTCCAAATTGAGGCACAATTTCCATCGTCCGTCAGCAGAAAATCGGACAGCTTTTCCCCCGTTGAAGTGGAATGAAAGGCCCCCTTTGTGTTGTGAAGGTAATAATCAGAGTTCCCTCTCCCGAGCCGCCAGATTGCGACGTCAGTTTTACGATGGATTTATCTTAACTTGATTTGTAATCATTTGCCGCTGCTGAAACGCTTCACGCTTCGCACTCAACGCGGACCTCCGTTCCATCATCGTCTCACCACCTCCGTCCTATTAATAGCTCACCGCCGAGTCCAGTTCAACAGCTAAAGGTTAACTCCAGCAGGAAAAACAGTGACTAACACGGAGCAGCCAGCTCTCTTAAAACCTGGTGACACATTAAAAACCTCTCCTGGAGCGGGCATTTACCCATAACCCCATGCTGCTGGCCTCGGGATTGGCGTGATAACAGTGTTTACCGCTGATGTCATGCAATGGGAAGACGTATCGTTCATCGCTGTGGTTGGTGGCCCGAGAGTCAGATCATGTCAAGAGTTCATTAACCAAACATCCAGCGTCACAAGGAAGGAATGTGACTTGAGTGTTTAAAAACACTCTCTTATAAGTAAAGACTTTCCTGTTAAAGCTGAAAAATATGCATTAAATGAAGAAAAGGAAAAAGTGCTGTTTTCTCTTAATGACTGAATCTGTCATAGGTGCTTTAGCTCATGGATTTCTTTGAGGATATTTTTTGTCTTTTCCAAGGTGACATTGTGGCGGCACCATTATGCCAAGCTATATTGTCCCAACATCTAACATGCAGGTTGCATTTAAATGTCTTAATCACATTGCTTCTCCTCAGAAAATGATCTATTTGGAACAAACCTTTTAGCTATTTTAACTAAATCCTCATGTCAGTCCAGGAGTTTTATTAAATGTTATGAATGTTGTTGTGTTAACGTGTTGTTTTTTCAGTTTGTATATTTGTTGTCAGCTATTTTCATCGCCAGGTCCCCGTAGAAATATTTGTAAGATAATGTATGAGCCATGTTGTTGCAATGCTAAATCTGAGATGTGGCGTCCCGCAGGGTTCGATTCTGGAGCCTCTGAAGGTGCTTTCACATGTAGGACTTTGGGGCCCAGATCCGAGCAGCGAGTTTGGTTTGTGTGGTTCACTGATCCAGCAGAAGAGAACAGGAGGTGACAATAAAACAACAGAACAATGCCGTGACACATTTAAGAAAATCCGGCCGCAGTACCAGAAAGCGAGGGATGCGTAAGGTTCGGCTCTACTGACAAAAAAAACACAAATTTCAATGGTATGATGAAATGGGCAGCATGACAGGTAAAAACCAACAACCCGTGAACCTAATGTTTTGAGTTTAGCATGCTCAACATATTACCTGCTAAACATATTCAATATTGGTATTTAGCTCAGAAGGTGTTCCACAGGGTTTTCCAGCTGGGTGAGTTTTGAGTTTCAGCCCCCGACTCGCTGTGTTCGCTGTGTATGTCGTTCTCTGCTGCCCTTCAAGGAAACACAGTGCTCATTTCTGTTCTTGGCTGTGGGCCATCATTGTAGTGTAAGGCGGAGGCGGGGAGAGGTGGGCGGAGGGTTGTCTTTGGCGCAGCGAGCTGCAGCCAGAAGCAACTCTCACCTCGGCCGCCGCGCTGCAATCAACCGGCTCTGCAATCAACCGGCTCTGCGCTTGAAGGAAACGGAGACGAGGGACCAAGGTCACCCCACGACTGCCACCTTCAAGCCTTCCACTTCGTTTACAAAGTACTGCGTTTCCCAAAAGACACCGCAACGCTTTTCATGTCGAGCAGACGGCAGACGAGTAGTGGGACAGTCAAAGTGCCGCGCAAAAGGTCAAAGGTCAAAACCAGCAACACGGGAGAGGTGAGGCAGGGGAGGTCAGGTGATGCGGATTACTGGGAACACTGGTGTTACTGCAGGGCAGGTGGAAGTGTCTTAACAGGACGACAGAGTTCATGGCGGCTCAAGAGCAGACAAACAAAACTTCAGATTGGCTGACGTTGTGACATCTGAGTACGGGCATGTTTATTTTATTTTATCAGCATTTGACCGAATTTAACCTTCAACGTATTTGTCATTTGTTTTCTTACGATCGACGTTGTTTATCTTTCCTATATGCACATTTATTCTTTGGGACTTAAAGTCAATGAAACTGCAGTTAGGGCAGATCTTTAGCTTCTGTAATGGGGATTATTTTCAAAATAAAAGAGAGACATTTTGATAATTAAAATATTGACACCTGCAGACCATCATAACTACGACCCATTACGTCAACTCTTCATCGTTTGATGACTATAAACTGATTATAAAGATCGGCGACGTTAACTTAAAAGTGAAGCCGAAACATTTTGATCGCCCCCTGGTGGCTGGAGGCAGTATAGGTCATAACCCCCCTTAGTTTCCTCCATTTTAATGTATTTCTTATCACTTTGATGTTTGTTAAAATGTTTATTCTTCTGATAGGCGTGATTATCCCTCACTAAAGAGCCGGTCATTTTGGTTTCACTTTTGTACAAAGGGATGAAATGGGAACGCGTCGTCCACCTACAGTTTATATACGGTCCATGTTTATGGCCAAAGGAGCTAAAAACAGATTATTTGGGGATTTTACTCCTAAAGGCTTGAAGAGGAAAAGTCCCAAATGAAAGAAATCTAGTGACTAACAAGAAAAGAGCAAAACAATGAATACCCTCTTTATGTTTTTGCACACACCACCACCAGGCAACAGGAAACTCCTGGTTGGGCCACAAACCAAGCAGTAAAAACTGCCTTTAACAGGTTAAATAATAACTTGTGTTTTCTTGACTTGGGGGCCCCATTCGGGGCCGATGAGTGGGGGACACTTCCCGGTTCAACGTCGGGTCTCGCTGCAGGTTTGAGATCAGGTTTCCCGGTCTGGATGTTTTTCCTGTCGGCTGCTGACGAAACTGGCGGCGTGTTTTGGTAACGCGGTGAGGTCATGTGGCTGCTGTGCCGAGTCAGCGGTCGGCGTCGGAGGTCACACGACCCAACCGTCGCTCCATCTCGGCGGCGAGGTCAGGTGACACGGCGGCCCGTGTGCTGACGGGGAGAGGACATCCTCCCTCCCTCCTTCCCTCCTCCTTCCTCCCTCCTTCCCCCCTCCTCCCTCCTCCACTTCTTCTATAAACACTAATCCTCTCCGTGCCTCCATTCAGCTCGTTCTATTTTTATCACCAGGATTCAATCAGGGCTGTTGTATCGAGGGCCAAACACCCTGCTGACAAACCCAGTGTTTCCTTTTCATTTCATCTTTGAGGCCCATGTTGACTTATTTCCTGTATGGGCCACTTTTTTATTACCATTTCAGCGCGACATGTTTGGAAACTTCCAGATCTCGATTGAACATGTTGTTCTGCTGTAAAACGTGATCGTAATGAATGACGCACTTTTTATGGTGATTTCAAAAAAATGTCTGCGTCTCTGTTAAAAAAAAAGAGGATTTGAGGTGTAAAATAACACGTTAGCAGACCACAGCTATTACAGAGCAACGTGATTATTACCTAAACTCCTCTTTTTGCTCCGTTTTAGTCTCCACCACCTCCTTAAGGGAAATATCTGTCTCTCTAGCTGCTACTGTGAAGCTTTAACGCGTCTGTGTGTTAAACATTTAACATCATTTGCAGCTCTGACTGGACTCGTGTTGACCTCCATGAAGCTCTCGGGTCTCTGAGTAGAAGTGGAGGTCCAACACTTCCTCCTTATACACTCCAGCTCTCCTCAGGTTTGAGTTTTATTTTGGTAAAGTTTTCTGTCTCTCTCTCTCTCTCTCTCTCTCTCTCTCCCTCTCTCTCTCTCTCTCTCTCGCTGCCTTCCTCCAATTAGAGCACTGAGTCATGGGGTTGCACAATAGCCGAGCTGCGTAATCACATAAAGCCGGCTTATCTGTCTCGCCAAGGGCACCCAGTGTACTCTGACCCACTGCGTGTGTGTGTGTGCGTGTGTGCGCGTGCGTGTGTGTGTGTGTGTGTGTGTGTGTGTGTGTGTGTGTGTGTGCAGATCTAAGCAGTCTGAGTGCAGATCCATTTGGAGGAAGTGAAATTGAGCGGAAAAAAAAAACAGGTTTTAGAGGAGCAGCGCGGCAGGTAGACAAGCAGAGACACAAACAACAAACACGTCATGATTGACAGGCGTAGAAACCAGCGGAGGAGGAGGAGGAAGTACTCGGACCGTCTAAAAGCAGCAGTATAAATACTCTGTCACAAGTACACGGCGGCGCACGAGGACGCAGCTGACGGTGCGTCTCGTTGTGCGGCCTCGTGTTGAATAACCACAATAAAGGACCTTGAACCAGGGGGGCACTAGGACCGTGGTGGGGCCGCAGTGTTCCATACGCTTCTAGTGTAATTGTTTTTTATCGTTGTGGTAATTGTTATTGTTGATGTTTGCTGAGTGTGTGTCTCTCTCTCTCCGCCCGACCGGTCGAGGCGGTCCTGGTTGTTTCTCCTCCAGGTGTTCTCCCTCGTTAGAGGAGGTTAGTGTTCTGCTTCTCGCTCCGGAGAACGCTGCTCTGTCAGAGAGGAGACTCATGTCTGTAATGTAATTATACGTTAACAGACACACACACACATGCACACACACACAGACACACACACAGACACACACACACACAGACACACACACCGACTGAGCTGCAGTACATCAGACTCAGTGAGTGTCTTTATCGAAATTCAAATCACTCATTGACATTAATTTAGGGATAAAGACACACACACACACACACACACACACACTCATACACACAAACATATTCACACTCACACACACACACGCACACACACACACACACATTTATACACACAAACATATTCACACTCACACACACACACACACACACTCACACACACACACACACACATTTATACACACACGCACTCACACACACAAATACATACACACACACACACACACACACACACATTCATACACACACACACACACTCACACACATACACACAATCATACACACACATACACACACACACACACACACCTACACACACAATCATACACGCACATACACACACACACACACTCTCACACAAACATATTCACACAGACAAACACCCACATAAACACACTGACATACAAACACTCACACAGACACACACCCTCACACACAAACACACACATTTCTACACACCCACTCACTCACACAAACTCACACACAGACACACACCCACTCAAATCATCATTACAATGAACACAATTACATTCATGTCACACTCGTCCACACACACACACACACACACACACACACACACACACACACACACACACACACACACACAGACACACACACCGACTGAGCTGCAGTACATCAGACTCAGTGAGTGTCTTTATCGAAATTCAAATCACTCATTGACATTAATTTAGGGATAAAGACACACACACACACACACACACACACACACACACACACACACACACACACACACACACACACACACACCAGTTACATAAACGGTGCTCTGACTGTACGGGTGGACGTGAGGTTGTCGTGGCGCTGCAGGACGCTCGTCGGGTCGATAAGGAAACGTTCAATAAAACGACGACGTCATCGACTCAAAACAGCCGCCGCTCACCACCAGTGTGTGTTTGTGTGTTTGTGTGTTTGTGTGTTTGTTTGTTTGTTTGTTTGTTTGTTGGATCAAAGTCCAACAGCCGTCAATCCTCCGCTCCTCATTTCATTCGTCCAGCATTTCGGTGAAGACGAATAAATCTCAAAAGCTTTCGGCTCCAATTTTAAATTCCACTTGAGCGTCCGAGAGAAGATGAATCCTGATGACCTTCCATCTGAAAACGACCATCGGGAAACTTTGGTCCACACAAATATACATTTTCTGTATTTATATCGGCTATTTTAAATATTTAAAGCTGCTAGTTTAATTTTGTGTTTGAGCATTCCCGGTGGACAAAGCTGGTATTGTCCCCCAGCACCTTTTTTATGACGGTTGTATAGAAGCATCCGTATTAAATTTAATTTCACAACCAGTTAAAAAGTTCCTCACAGTAACTTTCTTTTTTTCCCCTTCACAACACACATTTTTAGCTCCACTTCTAGGAAAAGCTCTGGATCATCAGATATGTGGAGTCATCTGGGGTCTCGCTGATGTACGAGAGTTTTATTGTTCATAAAACTTGTAGTGTTTTTATACTGGCTCTGATAATTTGGTTATATGGACGGTCAGCGCGACACTTAAGTGAGTTCAAAGGTTTATGAGCAGCCCCGAGAATAGAAAAAGGAACATAAGGAACAATGCTATACACTCATACATATACACACACACACACACACACACACACACACACAAACACACACACACACACACCATACACACAACCATATGCAAATAAACACACACAAAGACGGATGATGCTGTTTCCATCCTGTCTGATTGTTTTGGAAAGAATCAAACGCATGCCGCGTTTATAAAGCGAAGACACACACACACACACACACGCACACAAACACACACATCTGCCTCCAATGACTGCAATCAGACAAATGTCTGCAGCGGTGGTGTTTCAGCCACGCAGGGGAGGCCTGGGGAGGGAACGAGCTGCAGCCGGCCGGAGGATTAAAAACAGAAGTGGAGGTGGAGGGCGGGGCTCCTGGAAAATGTCTGAAAACTGAAAAAGTGTGTGTGTGTGTGTGTGTGTGTGTGTGTGTGTGCGTTGGGGGGTTCATGTGCTAGACATCGTAAAACTGTTTCCTGCAGCTCAAGGACTCATGGAGGCACTGAGGCTGTCACTTATTTACAAGCTTCTCCTCCCAAATAGGAAAAGTGCTCGTAAGAACACGAGCAGACGGGAGAGTTTTTTCCTCTATTGTTCTTTTTTTGTGCTAAAAATAACAATCTACAGCTTTGTGCGAGCACGGCGGGATATGACAATTTCTCAAAAATCGTAGAAACTACTTTTTATTGCTAATCAAAAATATTTTTGAGCTGTTCATAGAAACTGTGTACGGACATTTCTACGAGTTCAACTCCAGTTTTGACGCCTTTTCCAGTTGAGCCGCTGACGACGTCGTGAACCGTCCGAGTTCGGCTCGTCGCGAGCCGCGAGATGTTGTGAAAGCCCTAATACGTTCAGGAAAACTTAGCTAACGCGGCGTCACAGAGATCTGCTACTTTACGGGCAATCCTATCGGTGACGGCGGCGTCTTGTACTGCGTACGGAGATTTCTACGAGTCGTCGGCGACACGCACAACTCGAGTTTTGACGCCTTTCTCAGTTAGAAAAATCGAGCCGCTGACGACGTCGTGAACCGTACGTGAGATGTTGTGAAAGCGATAATACGTTCAGGAAAACTTAGCTAACGCAACGTCACGGAGATCTGCTACTTTACCCACAATCCTATCGGTGACGGCGGCGTCTTTGGAAACTTTCTTCTCACATTTTCTCATACTTCTTACGTTTTTTCCAATGCTAATTTTTTTTGCTACAAGCTAATATTTGATGGTCTCGATTCGTCTTGTAGTCGGCAGTTTTTTCTCAATGCGTGCTATCTATTTACATCTTTTTATACTCCCTCTAATGCTATGCTTTAGTTTTCTTACATACATTTTTCCTCGATGCTTCGTTTGTGAAGATCCAACTTTACATATTTTGTCGATATGGATGAAGAGCAAAGATTGAGACGTCAAACATAAACAAACCAGTTATTTATAGAGAGGAAAAACACATGTTTTTCTCCCACAATGCTTTGAAAATGCAAGAGATCTCTTGTAAAACCACGTGGGACGGGCCAAATATTCGTCACGACACCGAAATAAAACCGCCTCGCTGTCGTCGTACATTAGTTGGAGTCGCGGGCGTCTGAGAAACGCCACTCGTTCGACGGCGCGTCCGTCGCTTCGCTCCCTGCGTTGTGTCTGTGTGTAATTAGCTTTTGAACACAAGTGTCCTGCAGCTAACCACAGCTCCCCGCCGCGGCGGCGACGGCCTCCGGCTGAAAACATAAATCACGGCGCCTCTCGGATGCCGCTTTGTTTTTTTGGCGAGCGGCCATCTTTTTTTTTTCTGCTTTCAGACCGAGCGGCTTCATAGACGGCGCAGCTTTCTGGGACTTTTTTTTTTTTTAGCGGTTGAACCTCGCGTCTTATCAATAAATATGGTACGCCGCACGAGTCAGATAAGATGTTTGCGCCAAAAAGCCTCTCGGATCGGAAGGGATCTTCAAAAAAGGGAAACAGACGCCCGCCGAGGTGTGTTTACTGTCTCTGACCCACCGAGGAGAAACTCCCTCTAATGCTCCGCCATCCGGCTTTGAACTCGTGGCGCGCTCGGCGCGTTTGAAGTCAAGCAGTCTGGAAAGAAGCCCCCGAGTCCCAGCGGTTTTTGGTTGTGGTTTTCGTCGGGACGTTACGTAAGCCGCCATTATTTGCAGCTTTTCCTTGCTCCCGGGGGCCTCGGTTACATCACGCTTGAGCTTCGCCGTGTTGGCGCTGATGTTATTTTTGGCAACGCGGCGCTTTTTGCACCTGAACGGAGTAAGGCTGGCGCCACGCTCGGGAAGATGAGGAAGAAGGAGGAGGAGGAGGAGGAGGAGGAGGAGGAGGAGGAGAGGGTGACACAGGAACGTTTGCTTCGACCGCCGAGGCCGTCAAAGACTCGTTGAAGTAAAAAAAAACGCCGCCCCGCTGATGAGTTTAGCAGTCGCTCCCCGTGGACGCCGTCGGAAAGAGTGAAGAGCGACGGGGGAAGGAAAAAGGAAACGACGATCGGCTTGGAGCGACTCTCCTCCAGTGACTGCTTTCACAGATTATGAAGAGAGAGAGAGGAGAGAGAGAGAGAGAGAGAGAGAGAGAGAGAGAGAGAGAGAGAGAGAGAGAGAGAGAGAGTCTCCATGCCTCTTAAATCGTCTGCGGTCTGGAAGCGTTTTCCTGACGAGAGGAGCTGGAGAGGCTCCGAGCTGCTGGACGACTCCACTCTGCCATCATCACCACCACCATCATCATCATCATCATCATCATCATCATCATCATCATCATCGTCGTCGTGTCAAGTCGGTAACGAGCCCGAATCTCAGGAGCTTTTTTTTTTTTTTTTTTTAAAGCTTTCTTTTTTGAACAAAAAAAAAAAATAACGAAACAAAAACATTTTCTCTCTTCCAGGGAAATTCCGATCATTTCCCCTCCGGAGGCCCGAGCGGCAGTTTATTTGGAAATGTAGACCGTTAGACTCGAAGGCCCCGTCCTCCCCCGTGTGACCACCAACCCACTTCCAAAACTGGCAACCTCCCCACCCCCCTCACACACACACACACACACACACACACACACACACACACACACACACACACACACACACAATCTCAGAATCCCCACCATGGCTGCACATGTGGCACATCTGGCTCCAGGAATGAGTCATTTTTCTTGGCTTGCTCTGATGCTGCGCTCCCACCCCCACCTCTCTCTCTCTCTCTCTCTCTCTCTCTCTCTCTCTCTCTCTCTCTCTCTCTCTCTCTCTCTCTCTCTCTCTCTCTCTCTTCTTCTTTCTCTCTCTCTGCCGCCATGGCAACTGACGGATGTTTGGCAGGAAGTCCTTGGCACCGAGCCGGGTCGAACGAGTAAGAGAGCTGTGGAGCTCAGGGAATGAGAGAGAGGTTGTGTGTGTGTGTGTGTGTGTGTGTGTGTGTGTGTGTGTGTGTGTGTGCAGAGAAACAGAAAGCAACAAAGTGTGTATGCCTGTGTGACAGAATGAGAGAGTTAAAGTGTGTAAACAAAAGAGAGCATGGAGGGAGGGGGGGGGGGGGTGAGGCGAGGTGGGCGGGGCTTCAGTCTTGGCGACGCTCCAGTCCGACCATAAAGCTCTGAGTCTCAATCGAGGCCTCTGGCAGAACAAAGCTGTGTGCCACACTGCCGCCGCCGCCGCCGCCGCCACCGCTTGGCAGCGGCCACGTTTTCCCAGCAGCCCTTGCCTTGGCAGCTGGCCGACCTTTCCCTGCAGGCCTGCAAAGAGGATTAGGACAGAGGAGGGAGGGTGAGGGGAGGTGGGGGGGGGGCGAAGGGAAAAAGAGAGCCTTGTTGTTTTTCTCTTGTCCTTTCACTTCGCCCCCAGTGACATCACCGGCGCTCCGATTCCAGATGCGAGGCGTCCAAAAAGTGTTTCTCTCCGGGTTTATTTGACTTGGCCGTCCATTTTATAAAGGTTGCGACGACGGGTGCTGTATCTCGGGGTGAAGAAAAAAAAAAAGGATCAAGTCCAGGAAAATTTGGCGACACACTGCTAATGAAACCGTGTTTTTTTTTCACTAAACCTGGAAACGCGTGCGTGCCCGACTTTCCGTTGGCATTGTTTCCACGGTGCCGGCATGTTAACCTATAACAACTCCCGTGTGGAAGTGTGAAGGTGTTTTATATACTGAATGCTAATAGCTCGCTGTGGCTAATGTTTAGCAGACATAAAGCGCTTACCTTGTTCACTGTCGTCTTTTTAACACATTAGCTTGCTAACGTATTAGCCGATTAGCAGCAAACACAAAGCACAGAGCACATGTCATTAGCTCTGCAGGGAACCAAGTTTCATAGCACAAAGATGATTTTACCCTTTAAAAGACAGTCGTGGCGAGCCTAGCGTGTTCATATTCGCTGATTTCTGCGAAGAAAAGTCAATAAAATCTTTTGTTTATTTATTGTTTCTGTAAGTTGACGATCTATAGCTCGTCTCAGAGCTTATTTAAAACACTAAAAGACGTTAAGAGGTCTGGAACCGGGCCGCTTTCATCCTTCCTTTGGTCCGATCGCCTTCTGTTCCCAGCACTTATTGATTTAAATGTGTGTTGAAGTCTATCAATAGATGAGTGAGTCACGTCCTGAGACCGTGTCTTTGTAGGAAGGATGGACGGGGGAAGTTTCCAGGCACGGTGGAGTGGCGGGGGGGCGTTCACTGCCCGGACGGCTCCGTGCATGTAAATGAGATGGAGATGTGTTTGTTGAAATGGTAAACAGACTGTTGTTGGTGCTGCGCCAAACAGTCCTGCAGCTGGAAGAGACGAAGGAGACGACGGCGGCGAAGGCGAAGGCGGCCCGGTAAACAGGAAGCGGTTCATTACGGGTAATATCCCGACAACGAGGTTATGTGCTGATAAGTGAGGAGATTAAAGCGCATCGCCGAGGTTGTGTTTACCCTCCGGAGACAGCGGGAGACACACCACATCTGGTAGCAGGGTGTAGGAGGGCGGGTTACCCAGAAGCCCCTGCAGGGACCGAACTGTGAGACGGCCCCGAAGGGTCGACGCCGAGTTTGGTGCAAAACTGCCAAAGCGGCTCAAACTACTCAGGAAAACTACAAGATTGGAAAAATACTTTACAGACAATGTTTTTTTAAGAGAAACCAGACAAACGGACAAAAAGACAATGAGTTTGTTTACAGACGCAATAAACGAAGCGCCCTCAAACATAATACAACTGTACGCAAACAGTCGCTGTGATGCTAAGAAAAGAGGAAATCAGGTGTAGTTTCTTCTTTCTTTCTTACTTTGAGTCAAAGTAACGCTAATTATAATTCTGTAGGATATCCTGCTTATAGCTAGTTTCAAGAACTTCATTTCATTCCCTCTCTAACACGTATTTTGCACAATGTAAGTCGCTTTGGATAAAAGCGTCAGCTCAATCTAATGTGTTTTATATCTGTATCCTGAGTAGAGCTTGAACGCCACATGCAAGTGAAGGCAACCTCCCTCATCTTTAGCCGCGTAGCTTCATGCTGCCGGTCGATGCGATGACTCAGCGCAGGATGATGGGAATCCATCACAACATAATGAATGATTAAATTATCCGTTTCAACAGTTTTTGACTTTAGTCTTCACGCAGCAGATCAGTCGGTGCATCTCTTGAGCTCCACTAGATTCATAACTCATACTTTCTATACCTTCAACGTTAAATACGTTTGTTAGAACCACGTCTGCGTTGCGTAACAAACGTCATTTTAACTCAAACCATCATCTTTTCCTAAAGCGGGAACAAATGCTGAACGCGACAGTCAACAAGTTGAAACAGAAACCACGGAGCTTCCCCTTCCCTTGATGAAAGCAGTAAACTTGTTGCGTTTACAGTCAGTTGTGAGTCAGTGGACGTTGGGCTTAAACAGCCGTGGAGGCATCGGTGCAGGAGGAGGGAGGGGGGGGGGGGCTCTTAATAATTGAGCAAATAGCTTTGTAGTATTACCTTTGATGTGTTAAAACGGGTTTAATTTTTAAACACAGTAAACGAAGCATCGCCGCACACAGAGAAAGAGGCTTTGATGATGTGGAACAGATGATGCATTCAGGGCAAAAAAACCAACACGTTTCTGTTTTATCTCGCCTCAATCGGAGGCAACTGTTGGCGCTCCAAATAATTAAGATTTGGCCTCGAATTCAAACAGAGAAACAGATTAGCCTCCGCAGTTCCCCCGGTGGGATCGACTCTAAACACGTTGTTTAATGACGAGCCGTCGGAAATGGTATTTACAAGCTTTTCTGTTCTTTTTTTGTTGCAATTAATGACGTCTGTCAACGCAGACTGAGATCTGCCAAACGGCTCTCTTTAAATCTCAGAAGGCCTGAAGGAGACCTGAGCGTCTTCCTGATTGAACAGAAATCAGCCAACAGCTGGTAAAAAGCTATGTGGACACCCGCAGGAACCACGAGCAGTCCATTGAACACGGTAGCGTTGAGTTAAATATCTCAGCAACTTCTGGACAGACCGACTAGAAATTTTCTGGCGACGTTCACGGTCTCCAGAGGAGGAATCCTCGTAAGTTCAGTGTCCATTCCTGCATCGCCACCATCAGAGCAAAGCTTTGACTTTTCACATAAAAACACAAAATGTTGTAATATTTACGGACTTACACTCCTCAGAGGATACACACCCTTCAGATCTTGGACACGCCATGAAGTTTGATGGTCAAATGGACTGATCCGATTCTGACATGGCCAAAAATATATATATACGTACACCAAATATTGTGCTTGTACGCGATAGATTTCAGAGAAACCTGTTTCTTTATGTAGTTTTTGGTGCTTTGTGCACATCGTCATGTTGAAACAGGAAAGACGATCCACAGCTATAGAAGTTGTCCAAGATATCATTGTGTGCTAAAGCTGTCAGATTTCCCTTCATACGAGGAATCAGGAAACATACCAAGACCCAGAAGGACACAAAAGAAGGCAGAAGTATGTTCTGCATCTGTCAACACAAAATGAATCATATCTCTCTGTAATATTTCGTTTTTGGTGAGAATTTTAAATTATGTAACAATACATTTGCGAAAGACTGTATGCAAAAAGTAATGTGTTGAAGTACGTGTGATTTATTGTTTTATATTAGTTTTTTTTACCGTGGCATGGAATTGGATAACAATAATCATGTAGTTTCACTGGTGTTGGTAATGAATGCTAAACACAGCACACAGCATTTCAGAGGAGCTTTAACTGTATCCTGTCTAACTCCGCCGAGGTGATTAGATGCTAAATCAGATGTTTGCAGAGCCGATCGGAGCTCCAGCGCAGACGGACAGACGGCGTGTCGAGTTACCAGAAGCCCTCTTAGTAAAGTTGCCGAGGCAGGAACATGAGGGATATCTTCAGTGACTGTAAACGGTTAATCATTCCTCGAGCTCCGGTTTGACCTCGGCGTCACCTCAAAGCTCTGCCTTCTCCCGGGGGCCGATTTCCCATCGTGGAGACTTCCTCCTCCCCCACCCCCTCATGCGAAAGTGCTAAGCTGAATAAACTGACTGGGTCGACCCCTGCAGACACGAGGCCAAGTCTGCAAATCTCCGATCCGAGTGGCCCACGGGGGGGTTAGCTATTTAAAGACCCCGCTGATCGGGCAAAAACGCGGCTGACGGAGCTTCGTTAGCTCGTAGCGTTCCTCGTCCTGCGACCGGTTTAAAGTCTGACACGGCCGCGGGAATGTTTTTGTTCTGTAGGCTTTATAATCTGAAGGGCGTGCAGCTTTGAGAAGCGGCGTCTTACTCATTGCGTTCACTTTGAAGGCCTCAGGAAGCTTCAAACGTAGCGGTCCGCCCACGTCGAGAAGAAAGTATTTCTACCTTTTCTCCTCCCGGCTGCGTCCCACTGCCCATCTTACCTTTTCAAAAAAGTGACAGAAAGTTGTCAAGCATTGCTTTAAGTGGCGGATGTGATTCGGACATGTGAACAGGTGTTTTTAAACGCTGTTGAGGTTTCTTAAAACCACTGACCACCAGGGGGCGACTCCTCTGGTTGTATAGAAGTCTTTGCTTCATGTGTTAAAGCTGCATTCTCTCTCCTGACCACCAGGGGGCGACTCCTCTGGTTGTATAGAAGTCTATGCTTCATGTGTTAAAGCTGCATTCTCTCTCCTGACCACCAGGGGGCGACTCCTCTGGTTGTATAGAAGTCTTTGCTTCATGTGTTAAAGCTGCATTCTCTCTCCTGACCACCAGGGGGCGACTCCTCTGGTTGTATAGAAGTCTTTGCTTCATGTGTTAAAGCTGCATTCTCTCTCCTGACCACCAGGGGGCGACTCCTCTGGTTGTATAGACATTGTATAAACATTGTAAACATGAGTTTATGTCTCAATCTCTAGTTTTAAATTTTCTTCAATACAGCGTGATGTTCATTTAGTAAATGATGGTCATTTGGAGTCAAACAGACCGTAAAGTAGGGGATGCTTTAGGGCGGGGCTTACTGTGATTGACAGGTTGCTGCCACTACCAGAGCAGTATACGGCGTCTTTACGTCACTCCTCCACTGCCCAATTACCCAAACTTTTGTTCATTGGTCGCCAAAATGAAACAACAGGCCGACGGCCGTAATCCAAGATGGCGACCTCGAGGTTGATGAGTGACGACGTACACTTCCCATAAACAGTCTGTGGTTCAGACAGGAAGCAAAACAGAACTTTATAAAGTCAATGGACGGACGCATTGAGACGCGTCACGGCGCCAATCGAGGCAATGACTAAGAACGTTTTGGATGTTTTGCCTCAACAAATGAACCGCATGCGAATGTGTTTCTTCCCTTCCTGGGCAAACTCACTTTAAAGTGATTGCAATGAGCACTTTGAATGAAAAGTCCCACTGAGCCTCTGGAGGCCGAACGCCGCCACGAATCATTTTGAAGATGAACAGAAATTCCACCGTTGGGTATTGAACGCCGCTCTGGGAGGAGAACTGGGGGAGTTTTTGTTGCAGTCACAAATAGAGTGCTGTAATGTGTTATCTCTTTATACTTTAGTTGTGGGTCTACTGAGAGAATTAACAAAACGTCTGAACAACAACGACAAACTGGTGATGATTTTCTTGCAAAGTGGTTCTGATATTCATCGATTAAAAAGATTCCAGTGTGTCCATCTTTGATTTCCTGTCATGATTTCAACCACATAATTGTCTGTTTGTAATAATAACCCACACTGCTTTTGCTTTTTGCTTTTAAAACTCGATGCCGACTTTCGTTTACTGAAATAAAAAGTTTTTTTATGACGCTCCAACCATGAACATAATCACGGAGAAAGTACATTTCCCGCAAAGCATAACTGACAGTTTCCTCGTATATAAACTGTTCTGAGACCAGTCTGTTTATAGTTCTGGTTCCGTGCACTAAAAAAACATTTTGAACTAGGTCTAAGCATAAAGTATATGAGTATATATATATATATATATATATATATATATATATATATATATATATATATATATATATATATATATATATAAATATATGTATATACGTATGTAGTATGTCTCTGCAGACGTGTCAGAGCCTCATGTTTTCTGTAGCTGTTGATCAGTTGGGATGAAACCCAGAGACCCAGGATGTTAAAATAACTTCACCCGTCTGTGTTCTGCCCGTGTTTCAGTGCCGAGTGAGGGATGTGGGAAATGTCGTCCCGTGCTGTCAGTTTGTGTTTGTGTTTCCATTCGGGAAGGGAAATCACATGAAGGATGCCCCCTCCTCCCTTCCCCTCTCCTCCTCGCTGTGGGAGGCAGCGACTGGATGATCAGTCAGCTGACTGAGGGGATTTACTGAGGGAGGATGAGGGTTTAAATCCGCAGGTTGTAAAGCGTCATTATAGGAGAAAAGGCTTCAGAGACGATGAGCCACGACGAATTCCTCATCAGGACGCTCTATTTTTACAATCGCGCCATGATGCTCGATGCAGCGTTCGGGTATTAAAAATGCAGATAAACAACAATAAAAAGCGGCTGCTCTCATCACACGACTTCTGTCCTGAATGAAGGAAACTTAAATTTAAAACGAGATGAGTTTTAAAGGGCAAATTAACTGAATTAAAACAGTTTTTTTTCGTCTTTCTAATTACGTTTGCCACCGTCGTAATGATGTCACATGACCTGCAGTTCCAACTGTGACCACCGCCACGAGGTGGCGCAGCGCTGGTTCTAGTTTTCTAAGTCTAATATCGACAGCGGGACACTTTAAATACTCATGGAAATCTGAGTTTTCAAGCATTGCCTTTTGGAAATGACCCACAATTCATAGCGTTCTTAGGGGGCAAATCCCTGTTGTGAAAAAAAAAGGACGGCACGAGGATGTTTATTCTTTAAATATACACAGAAATGTTACCGTTCAGGATTTAAGACATAAAAGACAGGAAAACAAAGCAGTTTGAATTTTTACAATTTCCTTTTAATGTCCCATTCGTATTTTTAGGGGCCTTTTTTAAGCCCTTTCACATGAAAAGAGGAGGAATGACAACATCTTTGAACTCGTATTATTTTCATTTCATTGCCTTTGTACAATAAAAGGAAGAAGTCTTCGATGCATTGTGTCCACAAAGGAGATTCTTAAGACCTCGTCTTTTTAAAGCATTTCCTCCAAACGCCGACGACAGTCTCGCCGCTCTTGCACATTTGGCCTGCAGCAGGCCGAGGCGTCACCAGAGAAGACAGGACGCATTGTTCCCTCTCTTCCTCCTCTCTTCTTCCTCTCTTCCTCCTCCTGTCTTCCCATCAGCTGACTCGAGCAGCGGGGTCATGTCACGATGCAGTGAAGCCCGACGGCAGCGATACGAGCTGCGAGCACAAGAGACGCCGCCGCTGACCCCGCCGACGCTATCGCGCATCAGCCGGATGCTTTTCTGCATCTTCTGACTTCAACACCAACGTTTGTGGCGAAGAGAGAGAGCGAAAGAACTCTTTATATATATATATATATATATATATATATATATATATATATATATATATATATATATATATATATATATATATAACTACATTTTTTTGCGGTTCGAGCACAAAGACCGAACTGCAGCTGGAATCTGCTGTTTGTTTTTAAGGTCAACAGCCTCTGGGGTGGATGTTAAAATAAACGTTGACGTGATGGTGACAGGTAAAAGGTTTGCAATACTCCCACACAATGACAAACACTTCCCAAACAAGCAAATAGTGTCCTTTATGTCTGTAACTGAGCAAATAAAATGATTAATTGTTTTTTTAGAAGTGAGAAAATCTGCCAAATTAAGTTTGTCTGTATCTTAATATAAAAGATCATTCAGCCTGTTTCTGTCGTGAAACCTTGACAATAAAACTATATTTTAATCTTTTTACATCTTTATTTCATTGGTATCTTTTTCTTAACGGGTCACAGTTCAACAAATAAATAGAATAAAAAGAAAGAAAACAAAACTACTCTTATAAAAAACAAGCCAGAAGCAGATTGATTTGCACAGAGATGTTTAAAAAGCGCTTCAAATTAAATTACAGACCAACGTGACAAAAAGAAGAGATTTGGGACAGATGGGACAGTAAAATTATAGTTTAAGAGAATAATAAAATAGTTGTTATGAAAATAAAAGACTCCAGATCAAAGTAAGTCATTGATATAGTTGCAAATTTTCAAAAAAAATCTTGATCACTTTAGCGATGTCAGGACTCCACGGTAGTTATTATTGCTGATATGATAATATCTCAGAGAAATGAGTCAGACATACTTTCAGATCAAAGTGTCAACACGTTTGTTTTGCAACAACAACAAAAATTGTTGTGGAACTGGTTTTTACATTTTGGTTTCGCAGCTCTCTTTCCGTGTTTGGCAGAAAGGGGACTCGCACTCTGCTTGGCAACAACAGCGGAATTCTGTGATTGGCTGCTGGCCCCGTGACGTCACGGGTGCCTGGCACCGTTAAGTGGAATGCGAGAGAGAGAGAGAGAGAGAGAGAGAGAGAGAGAGACACGCCCACACACACGCACACACACACACGCACACAACACTTGTTGCTTTCATTCTGCAGTCATTCTTGTTTTACAACCCTAAAATACATTTTCACGCGCCATGTTGAATGTATTATTTTAAATGTTGCCACGTGCGCCTTATAGCGAGCAATGTAAATAATGTATATATATATATATACTTTTTTTTTTAAATCTAAATTTGTCTTCCAAAATACAGTGTGTGGATTCAGCAGTTGTTGACCACTGAAATGAGTGTGTGCAGGCTGTCAGCTGAACTCGCTGCTCAGGGTTTTGGTATTTATAAAAACCTCTTTGGTTCCCTTCGGGCAGAGAGGAGGAAAGAGCAGACAGAGCTCTCACTCTGCCTCCGATTCCAGGGATCCAATGTCGAACCACAAAAGTAGCCCAAGGACAGCGGCTCTAAATGTTTGGCAGCGATGCGTGTTTTTGTGGGTTTTTTTTAGTGGAAATACAACTTTCTCCAATTCAAGTGCTCCGACGCCAATGTTTACTTTTCAGTTCACAATTTTTTGTTTTTCGATGCCAAATTTCATTTTTCGATGCCAAAAGTGTAAAGTCACAGTGTAGCAGAGCGGGCCAAGATTACATGGACCCGAATGACAATAACAACAACAGCTTATACTGCAGACAACAAGGCCTCAGGCGACAATTTCAGGATCAAATGTTTGTTTTTGCTTCGGCTAATTAAAAATAATGTATTCTGTTTGTTAATATTTGGGTTTTACTGCCACATATTGTTGAATTTGGCTTAGCTCTTAATGTGTATTACTGCAGGCTACAAACACCGGGAACCATCATGAAATTTGGAAATTTTCATACTTTTCGCAGTCTGTTGAGTGAATAAAACCTGCACATGATAGTAAGTTTGCCAAGAACGTTTTAATAACTATATTTGTGTGCATACATGTTTTCAGTGAAAGTAACTCAAGTGATGTATATTGAGAGTATTTCCTTCAACTTTTTACTTGTACTCCACGACAATACTACACTTGTATTACCTCACATTCACCCAACACTTTTACTTTGCAGATTCCGATTATTCATGTAATATTAAAGAATACATTACTCAGCAGTATATAGCACTTAAATTTAACCGCAACTTTATCAGCTGCAACACTAAAGCGTTTAACATATTAATGCATGAATAATTATAATCCAAGAATATATATATATATATTGTTCTGATATGAGTAGTACTTTTACTTTGGGTACTTCAAGTGTGTTTTGATGCATGAATTTGTGCAATTTTCAGTACACGGTTTTTACTTGTGAGAAAGTATTTAATTATTGTGGTTTTATTAGTCAGTAAAATCAGAGTACTTCTTCCAACGCTCGATAAAATGACATTTAAAAAACATTTGCTCTCAAAACATGTTTTTTTGAAAAAGAAACAAATCTACCTTCACACACGTGAACATTTAAACTTTGGTTCGCGCACCAGAAATCCGACACGGAGTGACGCCTCTCTCCCAGACATAGACGATCCCCGGGCGTGTAAAAAGCTCTCCCCGGATAAAGATAGAGAAACGGTGAGCATGCGCCCGAGGGGTTGTCGAAGAATCCAGTAAATAGAAACCCGGAGAGCACGAGCCGCCGAGCGTCGGCGCTGACGTCACGGCCCTACATTGAGAGATCGAGCTGAATTGTAAGCGCGAGCTTCAGAGACGGAGGCGCGCGCCGAGGCGAAGGACACGACTACGATGAACTCCAGTCGGTGTGACTCTGCCGTTTTCTGAGGAGGAGGAGGCGGAGGAGGAGGAGGAGGAGGGGGGGTGGAAATATACAACGTTTTTTTTTCTCCATTTTTTTTTTCTTCTGCTCTTTCCAAACGACGTGAACAAGCTGACGGACATTTTGGAGAGAGTTTTGCATTCGCTCCGGGGCCGCAGCACCATGTCCTCCGCGGCGGTCGCCGCCTCCAGAAGGCAGTCCTGCTACCTGTGCGACTTGCCCCGCATGCCGTGGGCCATGATCTGGGATTTTACCGAGCCCATTTGCCGCGGATGTGTCAACTACGAGGGGGCGGACCGGATCGAGTTTGTCATCGAGACCGCGCGGCAGCTGAAGAGAGCCCACGGCTTCCAGGACGGCCGCTCTCCGGGCCCCGTGGGGGGGAAGCAGCAGCAGCAGCTCCACCACCACGCCGGGAAGGAGATAAACCACTCGGCCGGGGACCCGGGCTCTCGCGCGCCGCAGCCGTTGGACCGCTACCCGCTCTCCGACCGGCCCCCTCGGCTGGGACCGGAGTACCAGACGACGGTTGGAGGGGGGAGGCAGGCCAACGGCCTCCCGCTGCCGAACGGATACCCGAAACCAGACGAGCCCCCGGAGCTGAACCGCCAAAGCCCGAACCCCCGCAGGACTAGCGCGGTGCCCCCGAACCTGGTGCCTTTGGTGAACGGCGGCATACCCACCATACACCCGCTCAACGGCCGCCCGACTCAGATGGGTCTCCTGCCCGGGGTCCTGGCCGCGCCTGGCGGCCCCGGGGAGCAGCACGGCAAGCGTCCCGAGGAGCTGAAAGACAAACACAGGCCGGACAGCATGTCGGACATGTCGGACGGCCACAAGGACTGGATGGGCAAAGGCAAGACGGTCCGGGACCTGATGGCGCTGCACACGTTCGACAGCCGGTTCAAGAAGGACCACGCCGCCATGCAGAGGGTGATGGGGTACGAAACGAGTGCCACTTCCTCAAAAACAGGTATTTATGTTTCTTCTCTCTTTCTCGTTGAGCAGTGGAACATTTTTTGAATTTGCAGCACCGTGAAAACAGGAACTTAAAAAAAACAAAACAGCTCTAGAAGGTTATGTGTCAGCACATTTTACACACGCTGCTGTGACGTGTGTTTTAAACCCCGACACACGCTCGTGTAACGCCACGCTGCTAAGGCGGACGTGCTCACCTGTGCGCATGCGCAGAGCTTTGGCCAAGAACAAGCAGCAGGCGTAAACAAAGCCTTAAGTCACACTGCGTGGTTTGAGAAATGCGTGCCTGCGTTTCATTACTCACATGAGCGGCATGCTGGATGTGTTTAGTGTGTAGTGTGGTTGCGTTAACCCTCCTCCTTCCTCTTCCCCAGCCACAGACCGGGGGAAGCACCCACGGAGCATGAAGAGGAAGGCCTCCCCGGAGCCAGACGGCGAGGGCAGCGCCCCCAAGATGAACGGCGGCGAGGGCCAACCTTGGCTCCCGCCGCCCTCTGAGGTCCTGAAAATGCCCCCAGGGGCCCTGCAGGGCTTCTCGGCTCCGCCCTCCTCCACCATCTCCCCCCACTCCCGCACCACGCCCCCCGAGGCGTCCGCCACGGCGCAGAATGGCCAGTCCCCCATGGCGGCGCTCATCCTCGCGACCGACAACGCCGGCGGCACGGGGTCCCCGAAGGACGCCAACCAGGTACACTCCACCACGGCGGGCGCGCGGCGGAACAGCGGCAGCCCCCTGTCGCCGTCCTCGGCCTCGCAGAGGCGGCTGGCCCAGAGGGAGGGCACCGCGGGCGGCAACACCTCCGGCGGCGGCGGCCCACCGGCGCACGCGCCCGGGGGCATGGACCCCCACGCGGTGCCGCTGCAGAGCATCCCGGACTCTTCCGTGCCGCCGGGCAGCGTGCCGCTGTGCTGCACCCTGTGCCACGAGCGGCTGGAGGACACACACTTCGTCCAGTGCCCGTCGGTGGCGTCGCACAAGTTCTGCTTCCCGTGCTCCCGGGAGAGCATCAAGCAGCAGGGCGCCACCGGCGAGGTGTACTGCCCCAGCGGCGAGCGCTGCCCGCTGGTCGGCTCCAACGTGCCCTGGGCCTTCATGCAGGGGGAAATAGCCACCATCTTGGCCGGGGACATAAAGGTAAAAAAGGAGCGGGACCCTTGAAAGGCTCGCCAGCTGTTCGCGGACGCTTTTTTTTCCTTTTGTAATCCGACTACGGCAACAGCAGCGGGACATAAAGTAACACACACACACTCACTCACACACACACACACACACACACATCCCCAAATATAAATCATCCAGCAAGCCCCGGAGAGACTGACGGACATGTACATATTGGACACAAGGGAAGTATATACTTCGTAAACATGGCTGTATAATTTTTTTCTTTTCTTCGATTCTTCTTTTTCAATACATTGTGTTTCTATATTTTTGAAGATGAAAAGGTATGTACTCTTCATAACAGCCCCCCCCCCAACACTTCATCACACTTGTTTCTTTTCAATCTGTTGGTGTACTTTAGTTCTGGAGACGGTCCTGTCCAACATAGAATGTGACTAATCTGAGCACTTGGCAAAAAAACCTGAAAAAAAAATACACAAAGGAAAGAAAAAAAAAATGCTTCTAGCTGTACATGTATGCACTTGTTTTAAGAAAAAGAAAACTTGCCAAATACAGTTTCAGACCTTGTAATAATACCTGCTGGTGTGGTTTGCTTATTTTCCGTAATCGCCGAGCCAGCAGTCGGGTCCGGAGAGTCACGGCCCGATTGTGATTCAGCCGTGATGCAATACCTTCCAACAGGCACAAACCGGCTTCCAATGGAGGAGTGGGAGGAAGAAGAGTCGAGGAGAGTTGGAGGGAGGGAAGGAGGAAGGAGGAGGGTAAAGGCCGGGGGTAGAAGTGTGTTGCATAAACGTTTCATACAGTAAATCACACGTAGGCGGGCTGAGGTCGCTGCTGCTGCCGCTGCCGGGGGGCCTCGTGTCCTGCGAGTGTGTCGGGAGATAACGAGGGCCTAAAAATAGCCGTTCGGTGGAAGGAAAAAAAAGGCGATGCTTCAAAAGCGACGCCCGCCCAGCGATGCGTCTTGTTGATGGCGTCAAGATGGCGCTTCGATCTGCGACGTTGACGTGTTTGGATCTAGACGTTTTCTTTATCGCGTTGCCTTCGGGGCCCTGAATCGAGCCCCGTCTTTTTTTAAATGTTGAAAAGACCAAACGCCGGCCAGCGGCTCGAGGGGACGTTACCTGACGGATCCTGCGACACGATTTTCGGTGGAAAACACCCAGGAGACGCAGAGCACGCTTTATCTTTTTTTTTTTTTTGCCCTTTCAAACATCAAATTATCATCATTTATATATTTTTGGTTTCATAATGTGGATGTTCTCTCTGCGTCACGCTCGGCTGGTTTTGACTCGGGAGAAAAAAATAACACCAAGAAGACGAAGAAGAAGGGGCCCCTGACTCCGACTAGAGGGAGGACATAAATGCCTTGCTCAGGGGTCACGTGCTCCTCGGTGGAATTCCTGAGTCACCGTCCCCCTTCCTTCCTCCCTCCTTCTCCTGTCTCCTCCCCCCTCGCTGCTGCAATAACACGCCTTCCACTGTTCAAGGTTGATCACACAGCGAGCGGATGAATGGGGGCCTGTGTGTGTTTATGCCGGGGCCCCGGCGCTTTCAGCCGCCATTCAGAGCCGCCAGCAGCGGCGGGGAGGAAACGTTAACCCCTTCCTGGCTCCCCGGCTGCTGCTTTTCCTGCTCAGACACTTTTTTTTTGTTTTTTTTTACTGGCAGAGTCGGGTTCAAACCTGAAAGCCGACACGTTTACCTTCAACTTCGAAGCATTCGCTGGAGTATTTTTATACTCTTTGTGTGTGTTCATTCGTTTTGTTGGCTCATCGGAGACAGTGAACGCAAAATGTGCTTCTCAAAACTTCAACTTTGGAAATATATGAACATATTTTAAGCATTTCTCGCCAGATTTTAAGAAAACACATCAAATATTGTTTCTCTCCAGTTTCTTAATTTGTGAGGATTTGTTGTTTTTCATTTTTTTTTAACTAAATATCTTCAGGTTTTGGACTGTTGTCTGGGAAAAACAAGAATTTTGAAGATTCTTCAAATTTTTCTACATCAAACAATCACTTTTGATTCATCACAGGTCGATACATTAATGCGTTTCAGCCTGTTTGTGTGTGTAAACCATAACGGCAGCTCTTAAACATCTAAAATCAATCGTGCTTCGGTCTCTCGGTGAGACTAAATCATTCCGGGTCAACAGACTAAACGGGTCAGCAGTTGATTGTAATTGTAATGTAGGTCAAGTTATTTCGAGAGTTGAGCCTTTAAGTACTAAAAGTTTAAAGGTTTCACTTTCCGCCGTTTTTATTGCAACAGGTGGACAAACGTCTCCCGGCGCGTTTTTTTTTTTACTGTCGGTTTTCCTCTTCGGTCACTAAACTACAGCTGTGAGAGAAAGTAAAAGTACGCCATGTCGTCGAGGAGATGCAGACGACTCGTATAAATACTCTATCTTTGTCTCACGAGCCTCTGGTGACTCTAAACTGCTCCTACTTCCTGTTCTCCGATCGGCCGCCGGCTCATGTTGAGCTGCAGCCTCTTGACTGAACTGGTTTCAGGAACTGGTTCACAAGGCGGCAAACTGGATGAGGTGGAGTGCAACGACAGGATGGGGTTGTTTTTACGGAGCCGGAGCAAACAAAAACATCTGTATTTTGGCACCATGAGCTTTGGTACTGATGCTAAAATAATGTCTATCATTAATGTCTAAATTCATCTGGGGAAGAACTTAAATGAAAAAAATGAGGAAATGGCAAATTATAAGCAAACAATGTCACGCTTCAAGGGACGCGATGGACCAATCGGTGCCCTGCGAAGAAGCTACTGGCATCTATGGGGGCGGGGCTTAGGAGTGTGTCTGCGACGCTACGCGGAGAGGTGGCTGTTTGGGTTTTAAACAACAATGGCGGCTCCCGAAGAGCGAATTGCCGTGGATGGATGTTGCAATAGCGTCAGAACCGGAGAGTATTTTCGCCGTTGAACAACGGCACTGACTTTTTTTTTTTCCCGCTCTTCTCCCAACGAGTTTGATGGCTAATCCGATCACCTGCCAAGTAATATTTTATGTGCCTGCCCTTTTTAGCAGACGGTTCCCAACGACGGTTCCTTGGATGGTTCTGTTATAAACCATCTGGCGGGTCCAGTTCTTCTCTTTAGTCACTTTATCGCGTGACAACCAGACATTTTTTGACTTTGGAAATCCACTTTTTTTCGTTGAAGACCCGTGAGGTGCAGCCGAAATCTCTGGACATTTTTGTGAAATCAAACTGGTAGTTTTAGTTTAATAAACTCAGGTTTTGTGACCACGAGGGGCCCTAGAAGGGCTCCATGAGGTTCCCCACCCACTCCCCCACAAAAAAAATGTCCCTGTGGTTTCAGAGGATTAATTTGTCCTTCATTGAAAAAACGACTGACTTCCACTCGCAGTTTTTCACCGTCACATTCCTGTGAACAAAACCTCTCAGATGGGGTTAAAACTTCGGTCTGCTGCTCCTTTTGATGTCTGCCAGCCAATCGGACGGCCAATCTAAACCAGATCCAGACCTCCGCCCTCTCCCTGCCTCCCTCCCTCTCTCCCTCTCAGGCCGGTTCATCTTTGGCGTGAGGTTGGCCTCAGATTCCAGCGGAGCCGGCTCATTTCTTTTCATCTGTCACCGAAACTCAACACCCACGAGGCCCGAAGAGCCGGTGGCCCGAGATTAATGGGTTTGCTCAAATTACGTGGCACACTCTGAGAAAAAAAAAAAGGGTTTTCTCCCCCCTCCTGTTCCTCCCTCTCTCTCTGTGTTCCCTCTGTTTGTTCAGCTGTCCTTCTCCCAAAGCTCCCCCACCTTCCTCCTCGTCTTCCTCCTCTTTCCTGACTCTCAAATGCAGGATGGGGCTGGAGGAAACGCGTCTTGAACTCATTGGCTGGAGAGCAGCGAAGCGCAGGTCGAGCAGGAACAACAAACCTCAGCTGTTCTCACCTCCCGAGAGCGCCGCCAACGACAACAACGTGGTGAAAACAAAAAAAAATACTTTGTGATTTCATAACGACCGGCTGCAGCTCTGCACCCAACAAAAAAACAAAGTGGCTTTAATTTTGTAGCGTAACTTCGTCCCGAGGAAGAAGCTTTGGCGAGCGACGGGAAAATGCGTTTTCCTTTTTTCTTTTTTTTTCGCGAAAACCAATAAACTGCAAGACTCTTTAACGAGGAATTACTCATTTTGAATTGACCGTATTCCAGTTTAACCGTTTGATTTATTGCACACTTACAAGGTGGGAAACTAGCTGGAGGGCTCGTCCAGTTTTCATGAAGTACACAGTTGCCTGCAGCCAAGTCACGAGAGTTTTAAACAAATAAAACTGGTTGCTACTCGCGGCCATGTTGGAGGAAGCTAACGCTAGAAGTGCACTTGAGAAGGTGACATCAAAAAAATAACAGCAAAGGTAAGTGACAATATGTAGTTTTTGGGTAAGTCGAATGCTGATGGAGGATTTGATCTGCGTGGCGTTGATCCAGAGGAGACCCGTCATTAACAAATAAAACTGGTTGTTACACGCGGCTATGTTGGCGGAAGCTAACGCTAGAAGTGCACTCGGGAAGATGACGTCCACTTTGACAAAAAAAATGCCTGTGACGCTGTAGAAATGAGCGCAAACTGTTGGAAAATATCAACTTTTCTTTTTGAAACTCTTGGTAAGTTTGCACACAGCATTTCCTGCAAAGTGCAGCAGTATTTCTGATCCGTCTGCAGCGCTTATGTCGGGACATCTGGAACTGCAAATAAGGCGGATTAACGCCGAGTGAACCTGATCTGAACCGGCTCGTCATCGGGTTGTTGTAACCCGGTAAACATCCTGGATGGATCCTCGTACGCTTCCTTCACACCGACATTTAGACCAATATTATCACCAGTGTGCACGCAAACACTCGCTGCACGATGATGTGTCATTGGTCACACATGGAGGAGCTTTGTTAGCTTTCTACGGCTAACGTATGTTAGCTGTTTTGTGGTTTACGAACATGGATTGTGAAAATATCCCATCGATCGACGTGAAGGTGAGATGGAGATTAATTCTCAGTACTTTATATATATATATATATATATATATATATATATATGTATACATACATCTATATACGTATATATTCATAAATATATGTTTTGTATGTATATATGTTGTAGAATATCACACATTGCTGTTGATAAAACTACCCAAGAGGATATGGAGTTAAACACATGAAACGTGTAATAATACACATTAATGCAGCAGTATTTTATATCCAGAAGCATGAAACACTGACTCATTTGAGTACTTCTACTTTGATACTCAAGGTACATTTTACTCATAATAAACACTTTTACTGGACCGACACGTTCAATGCAGGACTTGTACGTGTAGTGGAGTATTTACTTTACATTGAAGCGCTGCTGCCCCCCCTCCCTCCACACACACACACACACACTGTCTGGGTCACACCTCACTGCCAGCTGTACAGCTCTCTCACGTCACATGACCGTCATGGCTGCTGAGCCTTAGCAACAAGTGCCTCCTTCTTCCTCCTCCTCCTCTTCCTCCTCCTTCATGCAGTTCTGCTGTGCTGGCTTCAGGGTTTGAGGGTTTAGGGTGGGCCGAGCCTATGTTTACCCTGTGCCCCCCCTCCCCCCTCCCCTCATTCCCGGGGTCATTGTGTCCTCGCTCTGCCCCCCCCCCCCCCCCTCACTTCATCTGGAGTGTGTCCAAATCCGAGCGCTGTTCAAAAGGTCAGTCGCCCCTCCCGTGTGAAAGACGACCCCGGCTCGGGCAGAACATGCTGTAGTCACACAATGCTCGGCCTGGCCCCCGCCACGTCAGCACTTTTACAAATCAGCCACACACACACACACACACACAGTGACAGTGTGTGCTCTGTCAACATGCACGCCTATACTGACACTCGGGCGTACTGCTTCTATTTAATCTGGTCACAGCTTTACTTTTAAATACCAGAAATTGCATGAAAATCTCAATTCAGTGGTAATACCAGTGTATATACACACTCTGCATTAGTAGAACAATATACCTCAAATACATGCAGTAATTGTACTGTATATTGCAGAATGAGACTGATTTTGCAGTTGCAGCTTATTTGAATGACTTTATGCACCGCCAGTTAGCTTAATCTATAATAATAGATCACATTTTAGTTGTTGATGTTTTATTAGTAATCAGAGTCTGAAATAAGTGAGTGAGAAACACAATATTTACTCGGGTTTGTCGTGGATTAGAAGTACAAAATGGAAATACTCAAGTGAAGTACCTCATAAGTGGTGAGTGCAGTACTTAATCAGAGAGTTTAGTACCATAATAACTGTGATAAAACAATATTTTCCCTCAGAAAAAACAACAATTTAAGCGAACAGATGAAAAAAAAAGAAGCAAATTGAATAAATTAGCAAGAATAAACATCGAAAACAGCAAAGATAAGTGACAATATGGATTAGTTTTCGGGTAAGTCAGACGCTGAGGGAGGATTTGATCTTTGCAGCGCTGATCCAGAGGAGACCCGTCAAGCGCTGACGAGACATCAAGCCCTTCAGAGCCGGTGGGCCGGCGAGGGAGACGGAGAGGACGCTTTTGGGAAAGCCGAGGTTCAGCTGGCAGTCACCATCGAGACATTTCATCCTTTGTGTTTCAGTCCCACTGAGGCTGTCAGATGTTTTTTTTTATATCAAGTTTCGTTTTGACACTCAGCGACATTTCATCAGATTGTTTCAATCACGGCAACGTTGACTCTCGATAGTCCTGCAGAAGTTCGGCATGAAAAGGCCGCTGCGTCCTAGTAGTTGTTGTTTAGCTCTTAGTTGATATTTCCTTTCTTTTGGGTCGGGTGGTCTTTGCCCTTTAACGCTTTTCATATAAATCTGCACAGGAGAACTACAGCATGTTCTTTAGGTTCAGGGAAAGAAGTGGATACACCAACATGTGGATGTTAGCATGGATCTTCCCCGCTCATCTCTGCAAGAAATGAAATGAAAATACCTTTTTAAACCCTTTTACACTGTAAAAACCTCATCACGTTCGTCATATTACATATTTTTTACATGCATGCATGAAATTCGGTCTCTGCATTTAACCCATCCATAGCATCACATCCCCACCAGTCTATGTAAAGTTGGTAAAGTTGCATTTAAATCTGATCAAGAGGATGCGACGGTAGACAACATTGTGTGTTATTTGTGACAAAGAGAATTTGACGACCTGGGATCGAGACCTGGGTTCACTTCCCCACTGCTCTAGTTTCCCGTATTCAGATCATCTGACGTCAACACCAGAGAAGAGATGAGGAGTTTTGTTCCAATAAAACATTTTGAACTGAGCAATGTTGGTTTTTATAAAGCTGAGTTACCCATTTTATTATCGTCCCTAACCGTGACGCCTGACGCTAACGTATGAACCCTCAGAAATCCCCCCCGACAGGCCAACCTGGCTCCAGTGCAGCGAGAGGCTAACATGTAAAAGGTGTGTTGGGGCGGTGGAGGAGGAGGTGGTGCGGCTGACGGGCGGCGGCGGCGGGTCAAACCCAGCAGCTGCACTCTCTATAATTAGCCGGCGAGGCGGGCGGAGGCTCCTGTGCCATTAATCAGCGAACTCCCGGCAGCGAGCACCAAGAAAGGAACGCGCTGCCATGTTGACTCTTTATCTGGAAAAGAGGTTTACGGAGCAGAGGCCCAAATATAGCAGCCGGCGCCGTCAGCCCGCGGGCCCCTGTTGCCTGGATATCCCTGCTGGAAGGTAAACGGAGGGGGACGCTGGATTTGCCACGTCAATGAGCTGGCAGGAAGTAAAGGCCACAGCGGGAGGAGGAGGAGGAGGAGGAAGAGGAGGGGGGCGATGCCTTTTATCCAGGCTGATACTTTATAACCTGAGAGCAGCCGGCTGGACTGTTTGCTGGCTGGGGACGAGGTTTTACAGTAGAGCTGCGGATTTAGAGGCGGCGTGCACCTTATCTGGCCCGACAGTTTTATTACGCAGCAGACGGAGCCGAGCAGATCTGATATTGATCACGTCAGACCTGCAGAGATAAAAAAAAAACCCGACAGGAAGCATCTGGTGGCTGGAAACAAGGTCCAAAGTGAAAGCACACAGGAGAGATTTGTCAAGCAAACACCTGGAACGACAAACCGAAAATGCAGTATGTCTTCTGAATAACACAGATTAAATGCACTGAAATGGATTTTTTTTTTTGCACAATATGTGGAAACTGAAGATCTTGTTTGCACTCAGTCAGCCCTGAAGGCTACAAGCCAACCAAGTGTGTGTGAGCACACTGATGTGGACAGAAAGGTCCCTGTTAAGGTTTCCTGACCGAGCTGCAGGTGCAGATGTTACAAAGATCTGGTCACTGAGATATTTATCAAACAAATAGGAGGAAATGCTGCGTATTTGTTGATGTGCTAGTGGTGTTGAGCCATAAATAAACTACAATGCCTGTATTTTCTGGCCAACAATTAAGCTCAGAAGTATCAGCCAAAGCAGAAGCATGTAGATCGTAAATAGAGGAGGACCCAGGATCGCGCCTTGAGGTACTCCTCGGTTCAGTTGTGCAGTCGATGAAGTGAAATAAGTGACGTCAGGCTTCTTGTGCTGCAGAGGAAATGCATCTTAGTCGATTGTTTGATTTCACTCGTCATGTTGATTGTTACTGTGGCACGCTCTGTTCAAACAAGAAACCACAAGTACACAGAGGCCGCGCTCATGTTTAGTGTTCACCGTCCCGTAAACACGACAACCTTGCTTTTTCCCAATCTAGGTAGTGACATGAGGCATTATTATTCTCATTCTTGGAATATTCGGGTCCATGTAAACACACCTTAACCTTTTGTTTCCCAAACTTAAGCAAGTGGTTTTTATTTTAACCAGAGCGAGAAAGGTCCTAATTTTAACCCTAACCACGATCTTTCCCCGTATTCTGAATATTATTAGTTTTGAGTTGTCCAAACCAGTCCAACACTGACGCTGACGCTCATTTCATAAAAGATCAGAACAAATCCTAAAGCAGGTGTTGTCTCATGAACCCTGGCTACTTCCCTGTTTGTTGCCCTTCATGTTTAAGCTTTTCTTTTCACCCACTTTGATTTTTGACTAAAGATTCATTCACACGTTCATCCGGTCTGCGCAGTGTCAGGTTTTGGCAGAGTTTCTCTGTCTCTCTTCCTCTTCCCTTAAGCCTCGTTGTTTCAACTGCTTTTTTTTTTTTTTTGCTTTGCTTTTTTGGCAAACATCTCCGAGGTCTGCTCTTTAAAAAAAAAAGGAGCTCCCCATCCTTCCGGCCCCTTCTGTTTAGCCTCAGCTTTGAGCGTTAGCTTTTAAATACTGTGTGGTTTGTGCCGCGCAGGGCGGAGCCGGGCTCTCGGCCGCGTTGGGGGGCCCGGATCATCTTCTTCAGATCTGCTTTGTAATTAAATATCCCCCGCAGCAGCGCGGGTCCGCTTACAGGAGGGAAGAGCTGCTTCCCTGCCAACCGTCCTCTGGTTAATGTGTTACAGCTGCTCAGCACTTTCAACCGTGGCTTGCTCAATATTTGGGTTGTTTCCCGAATCAAAGTCCAAACGTTCCCCCGAGCTCAGCCTCCGGCCACGCCCTCCTCCCCCACGGCAGGAGGCATCTATATTACATGTGTGTGTGTCTTTATCTTTGGTAAAAAATCTGTTTATGTCATCTGTGTGTCACTGACACTGTCGCGTTGAGGCTTCTGTTGCAGCGCTTCAGGTCCAGTCTCAAGTGTAAACTTAAGACTTCTGTATTTAACACAGACGCCGTCTCCCCAACGCCACCTCGAGGTTTTCCGAAGGAGCTCAAAAGGGGGCGGGGCTCCGGCAGTCGCCATATTGGCAGCGACAACGCAGCCTAAAAATGGGCTAAAAGGTAGATAATATTTGGAGCGGATGGTTTTAGTGACAATGCGGCCTCAATTATAGCTGACGTCAAGCCTCGATAGGATTCAAACGGGGGAGTTTTATCAAAAGTTACCCCCCCGTGCAGATGTCATAAGCCATAAAGACCAAAACAGTTGGGTTTTTTTGCACCAGGCTGTAAACACGATTATATATTTTGTAAAGTTGGACATTTTAACAGAAGTGGAGCATCAAGAGAAATAGCTTCTTTTTTCTGACACTTCCGCTTTGGCTTCATTTCTCAGCACCACAAGCATTAAGCACGACGATTACGTACCTCAGTGGGGTCGAGTGGTCGTCCACTCGTCGGAAAGGACGGTGGTTCGAATCCCTGGCTTCGGCAGTCTCTGAGTCAAAGTGTCCTTGGGCGAGACGCTGAAACCCCAAATTGCTGTTTTGAGCGGTCGCTAAGACGAGAACATCGCCACAGAAATATCGTCCACTTCTCCAGAAGACCAACGCTATATAAAAAGGCAGCGGCACATTAGCTATGAAAACGATGCTTAATTAATATTAAGGTGGCACAAAAGGAAGAAAAAACACAAGTTCTGTGCCGTGTATTTAATTTAAAGTCTGGTTCATGGGGATTTCGTAAAGTGACAAAACGTGAAAAATATTTAAAGGAACTTTTAAGAGTTTGCTCCCGGGTCAACAGGAGTGTCCATGAACGTTTTTAGCTTGATTTATAATGTAAAACATTTAAAAGGGTTTTGAAGTACAAAAAGAGTGTTTCCTCGTAAAATATATATAAAAAATGTGTGTTATCCTTTTGTTTCTGCAGCTTCTTTTCTGTGACCAGCCGACCTTAAAGCTGTGAAATAAATACAAATCTTATCTTGGAATTACAACAGTCGCCATGTGACAATACCGGGAATTGAGTGTGTATTGTGTGTGTGTGTGTGTTTATTGGACTATTGTTGAGAGACAAAGTCCAGAGGGAATGTGCGTGCATGTTCGGGCTTTGATTTGTCGTACAGCAGCAAACACGTGGTGGCAGACGCTCGGCTGCTCTTTTTTTTTTTTCACCAGACAATTTCCCTCTGTGTTGACCTGCTAGCGCTGCGTAGCGCCCATTTAGCCAAACGACAAACTGTTTACACCGTGTCACGGACATCACGGCGCACGCGTGCGTGCGTGTGTGTGTGTGTGCGTGTGTGTGTGTGTGTGGTGGAAGGCCACGTGATGAAAGCAGGCCTTTACAAATGTCCCCAGAACGCTTCCCTGTGGAACGCCAGAGCTCAAAACAAGCCGTTTTTAAGCCTAAAACTTAGTCCACCCCCTCTTCCCCCCCCAGAGAGGAGGATGCACCGGATTAACGTCCCGATGAGGAGGCCCGTGTCGCTGCCAGGGGATGAGGAAGAGATTCCCCGTCTGACTGGCAGTCAGCTGATAGCGGGCGGATAAATGCAGGCAGTGTGGAGGCAGTGGAAATCAGGTCACGGCTGCTCTGAAACAAGGACACGCGTTTTTTATATTTCCTCCCCGCTGCCGTTCCAAAGAGAGGGAGGGAAAACGACTGGAAAACAGGATTTATAGTCTGGGTTATTTTCATTGGAGTCATGAGGTTTCCAGACTGCTGTTCTTCCTCGGAGCGCTCCAGCAGTATGTCACCTCGCTGACATAAAAGTCCACACAAACCCCGGAGGGACTTTTTTTTTTTTTTTTTTTTTTTAGAGGACTCTAAACCGCTGCAGGGAGGAAAACACCTCGACTTTTAAAGTCTCACCTTTTTTTAGTTCTTTTTTGGCGAACTAACGACGAGATGCCGCTCGTCGACTCATCTCTGCGCCCAGTTTCCGACGGCACGAATCGGCCGGACGTCTACGTCAACGCCGACACGCTGTCCAACATGCGGATGAGGACCGCTGGGGGGGAAAAGTGACAGATTTTTTGGGGGGGGTCTAAAGGAAGAACAGATGTCGTCTTCTGAGTTCAGTGCACATAAAGCGACCTGGTTATTAACAGGGTTTCTGATACATAATGTGGACGAACCCGCTTGTTTCCTTCTGCAGAAAATTCAGTTACACACAATTATTTTCGATTTCCATCCTCACAATCTGCTCGTCGGTGATAAAACTAGCAGGAAGGGATATAAATGTGTAGCAGAACATGAATTAAACGTGTAAAATGAATGTGTAAAAAAAGCCCAAATGAGTTTTCAGAGACATTGCAGGACACCTTTTGGGCCGGTTGGTGCAACGATGGCGAACGCAGTCAACTCTTTCTCGGCTTCGTGTCCGTTCCGCCTCGCATCGAGATTCGAGGTGCGCGCTGCAGTGAAAATAATCCTTCGACGGGATATTTGGCACCGATGGCGGCAACATTGCTACCGGTTTGACGTCTACATCTGGAGAACGTGTCGGAGACAGGAACAGAAAGCACATTTTTATTTCTAAATCGACACCTTCCTGTTGAAAGAATAAAAGCCCTCTCGTCTCTCTGTAGACGGATTCCCTTCATTTGTCAGCGCGGGGCTTTTATTTTGAAATATTTGCCAGACAGTGATGCGGGAAAAGCATTGATTTGCACGGCTCCATGAATTGTTAGAGAACCTTTTAATACTTTGATTGTCATTCATATTATTTACACACATCTTGACTTATTTTCTCATTCATCCCTTTTCTTTTTTAAATATACACTACATTTAAAATTGAATTAAATGGAATATTCTCGCCATTATGAAAGTCAAACTCAGACCTCAGAGACAGGAAGTCTGATTCTTTCTTGTTTGGAAATCTGCTCTCACTCTCAACATCCTCTTCCTCCTCTTCCTCCTCTTCAAAATCCAGTTTGTGGAGTTTGAGATTCGCCACCCTGATGAAAAAAAGAAGCTATTCGTGCACCAGTTCGTGGTGATATCGCAGCCCAGCGGGGGGGAGGAGGAGGAAGAAAAGCGAGGGAGAAGACGGAGAGAGGAGGAGGAGGAGGATCTTGAGATCGTCCATCACGTGAACGGCGGCCAACAGAGGATGCTGGCTCTCCCTGACATGGGGGTCTAAAAATAGACGGCAGTGGTGGCGGAGGACGCCATTATTCATGCAGAAGAAGAAGAAGAAGAAGAAGAAGAAGAAGAAGAAGAAGAAGAAGAAAGGTCGCCTTCAAACCTCCACGAGAAACAAACACGGACATGAGACACTGATATGGGATCAGTGTGTATTCTGACCAGGTGTCATGGTGGGCGGGCGCAGCCGCCTCGTCGGCCAATCAGGCGGCTCCAGCTGTGGCTCCAGTTCATCAACTCACAGCACATTTTGTTTTGAAATTCCCAAAGCAGAAAATTGGCAAAATGTCACCGCACACCATGTGACTACTGGGTGGAGTCACAGGTCTTCACTTTCAAGAAGAATAAACACCAAATATGTGGTGTTTTCAGGCATACTTAAGGTGGACTGACCTTTAAGGTGGACCTGCGCTATTCTCCCGGCTCACAATCAAATATCGCAGATTTTTTATTATTGTTCATTATTTATTTTAACCGTTTAACACAAAGTTGAATATTTAAATGTCGGATCATGTTGCATATTCAGAAAACGAGACATATCTGATGAAAATAATATAAATAATATTAACACATCATGGTATTATTAAGCAAATACACTGGTACTCGCTATTGATAATTACTTAATTATAAATACATATTAATTTCCTCGTCAGGTTTCAAGTAAAATGAACAAAATTGCCGAAATCGAACGAGTGCTTTTCTCGAGTCGAGGACGACCTAAAATAAAATCTTAACGTACTTACTGAAAGATTATAAATGTAAAATATTTAAAATAATCCCAAATCAATTCAACTTGGCAGCGAGGCTCCATGCGACACGCTGGTGGGAACCTTTTCAGCTGCTGACCTTTGACCCTGTAACCTACACCAGCACCTCACTGTATCACCGAGGGTGTCATCACACTGCACAGCGCTTTATCTGTCTGCATGTGTGTGTGTGTGTGTTTGAGTGTGACTCACACCCTTGCGAAGTGTGTTACGCGAGCCACACACACACATAATCACTCATGTATTGTATATCTGTGTGTAAAATGTACTGACACATCACATGTGGTGTGATGAAATGTGTGTAGCTGCTGCTTATAAACAACCTCTCTCTCTCTCTCTCTCTCTCTCTCTCTCTCTCTCTCTCTCTCTCTCTCTCTCTCTTGCCTCCTCAGCAGCGTTTCATATGGAGGCGGGGCGGAAGTGCCGACATGTGTTTCTAATCCCGCCGCAGGTCAGAGCCAATCAGCCGGCTCTGATCATTTCAAAGGCTCTGACACAGTGTGTGTACACACACACACACACACACACACACACACACACACACACTCAGGCAGGGAGATGAAGCGAGTGTGTTTTCGCCCTGCAGCTTGTATCACTTCTTCTTCTTCTTCTTCTGTGTGGAGGGCGGGGCTCTCGTCGTGTCAATCACACATCAAAGATGCGGCGGCTCGCTCGCTTTTCTTCCACCTTTTGTTTTCTGACGCGGCCGCCGGGTCGGCGACCTTTGACCCCTCGTTTCCTGCCCAGCCCGGGCTCCTATAGCGCAGCGGTCGACTTCTGTTTTTTGGGGTTCATTTCCGATTGAAAGACGTCTTATTACTTTTTGTTTTGCTTCGGCGTATCATTTTTACATTTTGTTTGTTTGGTGCAATCTTGTAAATACTCATCAACCGATGCTGCAGGTGTGGCCGACTGAAATTAACTGAATTTCACTGAAATTGACTAAAAAGGACGAGATGATTAGCATTTTTTACATATTTTTGGTCAAGCTATGTATGTTTTTTCATCAAAATGCTTCTTCCCTGAGCACTTCTACAAAATGTCTACCCACATGACCAGATTTCTGCATGACACAGACACACACACACAAATATATATATATATATATATATATATATATATATATATATATATATATATAAATATTTGTGTATATATATACAGTATATAGCATTAGCAAGTATATCCGTGTCACGGTAACTTCAGTCGGCACTCTCCCAGTTTTCGATACTCGGTAGTTCTACGGGGGTAAAGTTATTGTTTATATATATATATATATATATATATATATATATATATATATATATATAATTTATATTATTGTCGATATGAGTCTGGCGGCTTTACAGCGAACATCAATAACATTCATTTTCCCGCTTAAAAAAACGATCTGGCGGCAATGCAGAGTGGGAAAATGGTCTAAATAGAACGTACGCGTAAACCCAAAGACGCCAATCTCCGTTGACAAAAGCAGTGTGATTTTACTACGCAGAACACGGGAGCATCTGTACAGCCTCATTTCAGGAGTTTCCATTTTGAAAAAAAAAAGATGAACATGCACATCTTAAACTACGTGTTGATCGGAGCGTTATTGATCACCTGGCTGACTCCCAAACTGCTCGTCAATGACATAAAACAGTTTTCCCCATTAGAATGATTGTAATTCTCTCAGTAACTCCCTAACGCTCGTCTTCACTGTGGACTTCTTCGCAGCCCTCGGGACGGGGAGAGTCAGCGATGGACGCACGTGATCGGTGGTGAAACAGCCGCCTGCCTGCGAACAAAACTTCCAGTGAATTCACAGCGTCTCCACACATCAAAGGCTCGTCCCTGTTTTGCTGCTGCAGGGTATGAAATATGACTTTATTTCCCCTCCCACGCTCCAACCATCTGACAGCTCCTACTATGAACCGTGTGTGTGTGTGTGTGTGTGTGTGTGTGTGTGTGTGGGGCATGTAGCCTCTGGCTGCGACTGCGTATATACATTCCGGTTCTCGGCTCGTAGCGATGGGGGTTTTCTACACATCGGGTGCTTCTTCTTCTTCTTCTTCTTCCTCCTCCTCCTCCTCGTGTTGCGTAAGAGGCCCACGCAGCCGCGCCGCCGAGAAGACCCGAAAAAAACAACAACCCCGCGTCTCCCCGGGGTGCCGTTGAGCCCGGGGCCACTTTCATCACACTTAAAAGGAGAGATCCGCAAAAACACTTTTTCTTCTTTTCTCGCTGTGCTCTACTTTCCAATTTTCTTTTTTTAACCAGCTTTCACTATTTTCTCCGCTATTCAGTGTAAATAAAATGATAACAAGTGCTACACAGATTCCCCGGTTACTGTTTGTCGATATTCATGATGTGTCTCAGGTGTGGTAGCTAAACTGCTTTTTTTTAAGGCAGTTGTTCTCAAAAATGTTGACGCCCCACCGCCCCGACAAAAAGCCGGTTTCCCGGTGATCAACCGATTGTTAACGCTGTAACGGAAACATTTCCATGAAAGTACAGGCATTTTGCCTTCTATTTATTAATGGCTATTTTATATCCATGTACTTTTGTAAAGTTCTCATGTAGCCCACTGCTCCTTAATTACTAAGGATGGGTAAAATGCAGCCAGTAATTCCCGCTGTGGGATTAGTAAAGAATTATTTAAGAAAATATATATATTTTTTAAATCTACACCTCCTTCGCGCACTACCTGTAATACCGCCGCGCCCCACTAGAGGGTCACGCCCCACAGTTTTGAAAACTACTCAGAACAAGGAAATTGGGGGTGGGCGTGGCCATGTTGCCACGGTGGGCGTGGCCTCCTGTACACTACATTTAGTGAACATTTTAGTGTCCACGAGAAGGGGACAGAGTCGTCATCGGGATGCCACCCGCTGGTCGGCGGACTGCAGTTTTGAAGCTACGTTTGATCGTCGCCATCTTTGTTTTTTTTTCGCCCCAAGAGGGCGGAGCTAAGTACAACCGAACGCTGCAAAGGTCACAATTACCAGCGGAAAGATTAAAGATGGAGGCTGGAAAACACGGACAAACTCCAGAGGAAGCAGCAGCGTCAAAATTTCAATTAATTTAAATTAACTATCATTTTTATCCCTGAATTCCATCAGTAAAATCCAGATTTAAAGTATTTTCCGTCATTGTCTACTCATGATTAATAAAAGCTCCAACACGTTTCCTCTGTTTTAAAATCCATCTTCTCTTCCCTGTAGTTTGGTTAAAGTGGGTGGAATGAGATGTGAGTTCATTCACTGAGCGGGATTTCCACCGCGACCTCGACAGCTTCGCATGTTCTCATCTTTTTCCCAAGCTAAAAAAAAAATAAATAAACACCCAACCCTCCTCTAATAACAGCCTGCGCATGGTAGGCTGAAATCCCCACAGGAGCAGGCAGAGGCAAAGACTCCTCTCCCTCTGTCATTGTTAGCCGTGAACATCTGGTTCCCAGCCATGATTCATGGAGGAGCGTCTCCCTCCTCTTCCTCCTCCTCCTCCTCCTCCCTGGCCGTGGTCGGAGATGGGATCGGGTTTTGTGGGAAGGGGGAAAAGAAAAAAAAACCTCTTCGGTGTCAGTCACAGCCTCATGGAAAGTTATCCAGCGGGCCAGGAGTAGGATATGTTTAGATGGTGGCGGCGGTGGTTGAGGGGGGGATGAAGAAGGGAAGGAGGGGAAGAGGGCCATATTTGAGAGAGGGGATGTTTGAGTCTGGGCCTTTTGCCAAGAAAGAGAGAGAGCGAGAGAGCTGGAGGGAGGATGAGTAGGAGGGAAAACATCCTATCTATTTAAGGAGTTTTGTTTTCTCTTTCAGCAACGGTTGCATCTTCTGCAACTCCTGCAACTTCTGTGGATTTTTCTTTGAAAGATATTTCATCTATTTTCTCGGGTCACTGTGCAGTTTGTTAAAGATGCACTGATTCATATTTTCATAGCAACAATAGATTAATGCGTGATGTGGGAAATATATAGATTTTTTTTGCCATTTTTCGCTCATAATTTGGGTTTTCGTGGCACGTTCCCTGTCTGGTTCAGGGTCAAATAGTAAAAAAAAAAAAGCGAAAGACATCCAAATGTTTTTCCAACACCACTTTTTTCCTCGACCTCTGTGGAAAACACCACGAGGTCAAGTAAAGATGTGAAGGAGGATTCACGAGGACTTAGGAATCGACAGCCACGGTGCAAAGACAATCATCTGATGTTTGTTTTGTTGAGCAACTTTATCAATAAAAAATGAGTACAGTGACAAACTGGAAGGTTTTCTAATTATTTGTAAGGAATTGTGGTGCGGCATCGTCTCCTTTCCTTCCATATAGGGTGATCCAATGAGCCCTTTATGCTCAAGGAGATAAGGAAGGAAAACATTGAAGCGTCTTTTCCTTCGCGTTTAAAAGAATTCAACTGGCTTCCTGGTTCATTTCACTCAGCGAGGAAGCTTCAAACGCTTCAGTGTTCAGCAAACAGCAGACGGACGCCATTAAGAGACCAGCTGGTGAACACAGTGGAGCATTTAGCAGCTAAAAAGATGGAGGTTTTTCCTCAGGAGGTGGCGGAGACCCAACATGGAGCAAAAAGAGAAAATTGCACATGAACACAAAGACTCCTAAAGATCCATTGTGTTGCTCTGTGACTGCTGGAAGTGGAAATATGGAAATTCTCCTTCATTAGACGTCGATATGTCAACGTCGAGTTGCAAGAAGCGCAGGTTTAAGGCCCAGGGTTTATTTACATTTTGACCCATGGATTTCCATGACTTTAAACCTAATTTCCATGACCAAACATGTTGTGAAATCTCGGTATATACATGAAAAAGAGAGAACATGTAGTATTTAAGCTGACAGTGACAATGAGAGCGTATGCCCGCTTATATTTCGAACATCTTTCTTTTAAAAGCATATTAATTATTTCAAACTCAACGTAAATGAACAAATGAATACAACACATTTTCATTACTTTTCCAGAACTTTTGGGATTATATATTTTTTTCAAGGCCTGGAAATAACCATTTTACAACTCCATGACTTCTCCGTACGACCGTATGAACCCCGAAGGCCGTAAAGAAGTGGAAACACATCCACTTATCTTGTTTTCAGGAGAATGTTGGGTCAAAAGGTTTGTTGCCAAAAATGTGCTTTGCCTTCGACGACGGGACAAACAACCTCTCGTTGTCGTGTGAATTACGACCGTCGGGTGCCAGAGTGTTTGAAGCGGCGCGACGCGGAGGGTTGTGTAACGTTTACGTCTCGTTTCCCACCGGGAGTTGTTAATTTTCATGTTTATTCACAACTTAATGTCCCTGCTTTATCCTCCAGTAGCTCCCTTTTTTGACTGACAAAAAAAAGTTGCTCCTGAAAGTGTATTTTTAAAATCAGCTTAGAATAAAAAAAGTAGTCGAGAGACGGTAACTGTTCGTGTTGACTGTGGTTATTTGTCTGCAGCAAGTTTCAAGTCTCTGCGTGTGGACGGTTCTCAGAAATAAATCGAACCCGACGTCTGTCTGAAATGAAGCATTCATCGCTCCTCAAACACCTGATGATGCCCAGTGTGTGTTTTTATCCTCAGAGAGCCCGGGCATTCACACTGAGGGAGCTTTTTCCTCCTGCGGAGAAAACCCCAAAGTGAGGAATCGTCTGCGAAGAGGAAAGCCAAGCTTCCACTGTGGTCGACCTACTTTTGCAGAGAGCCAACCTCCATCGACGGGGGGAAAAAAATGGCAAAAAGAAATATGGAAACCAATCCTCAAACGCCGCACACACACTTCTGGGTTCAGAAGAACTAGAAAATGGGATTTAAATTGCTCTAAATATGGATGTTTGGGAGCTCTGAAATCTTTTTGGGTTCCTGTTTGTGCATATTTTACCTTACGCAGAGAGGAAAATGTTTTTCCTCTGGAAGGATAATTTTCAGAGCGCTCTCATTTTTTTTTGCACTTAGAAGAGCAACTTAACACCTGGCCTGTCACACCTGTGGCTACGCCCGGCGATGATGTCACAGCGTCCAGGAGAGTACACCTGTTCACCACTGCAGTAAAAACAAGAGATGGGATGTTAGGCTGAACTTTAACCTTATGGCATCAAGCCCTGTTTCCCAAAAATCTGAATGGTTAATACACCCGTACTAAATTTAGATTATCTCCTCAACCACATGGCCTATTTGAATAATTTAAAAAGCTATAATATACATAAAACCCTGGGGAACATAGATAATACGATCATATATGTGTTACTGGTATATTGATTTATGATAGTGCACAGAAAAGGAAGAGAAATAATTAAAAGTTGTATTTTCTAATCGTAACTATATTGCTATATTTGAGTATATAACATAGCTTTTAATATATAACATAGCTCTACATGTTAAGAGTATCTGTGTGAAGTTTGGCTTTAAATGAGTAAAATTAAGTATTTTTAATATGGGACCAGAGAAATATTTACTGCGTAAACGAGCGACTTTTCTTGTGGAAGCTAATGCGGATACACATACATGATATAATTAAGACATAACAAACATGAAATGAGACTTTCTGGCGAGGCTCAAATCCTGCTGGGGTCTTGAAGATAATGCAATTTTCATTCCAACACTGAACTCTGTGAACCCTAAATGTTCTTTTTATGTCTCACTTTCCTCAGCGTGTCGAGTCTTTATGCTAGGTGGTGTATCGATCCCCGCTACTAACTAAAATGTCAAGATATCATGTTTTAGGGTCTGGAGTCAGAGGACCTGCACGTTGTTGGTGTGACAAACCCAAAGTTCACACCAAAAGGGAGTAAAAATAGATTCACGATACACACAAACCCCTATGAACACACATACATATATATAGATATAGATGTAGATAAATGTACACAGACACACACACATGCAGATGAAACCCCCATCCTCACAGTGGAAACCCCCTGCTTTGACTGTGTGTCTGTGTCTTTTTCTGGAGACATCAAGTTATATTTAACACAAACATCTGAACCCTGACCCAGTGAAACCTAAACCCACTTTTACCCTTTACACACACACACACACACACACACACACACACACACACACACACACACACACACAAACCACTTGCAAGAACTAACTTGAGACGTTTCTTGGCCCGACACCTAATTATGACCTTAACCCTCAAACTAAGTCTGACTCATCAAATACAGACATAAAATGTTTCCTGGTGCTATTTTCTAAAATATTTTTTCACGGTCCATAAACATCTTCACTGTCCAATTTTTATAAAACATTTTTTAGTGATGTCCTTACTTTCCAAAAACCTTCAAAAAGGTCCTCACTTTTCTGAAGTATCGAAACTCTCCTAAAACTCAACGAAGATGTCCCCACTTTACAAACTTTACACTTACAAAAATGCATTTGCTTACCAAAGGCCTCTCTATTTTTAAAAATGTCCTCATCTTCCATAATGTCCTGTCAAATTAAAGAGAAAAAAATCTCATTTATACGCTAACAAAGAAGGACGTAAAGTCCTTCCTGAACAGTTCTCCGTTTTCGTCTTACGAAAAACTTTCCCTCCAAAAAATCCTCCAAAATGTCCTCTACTTCCAGAAGGTCCAACTCTCACAGACGTCCTCTTGTACGTCCTACAAAACAACAATACAAAACAACAACAATGTGTGAAATAAACTTTCATCCTGTTCTGATTTCTTTGCCGCTGAATTATTTTAAAAAAGACATTTTAAATTCCGTGTTCTCCAAAGTTTCCTTGAGTAAACAGAGCGTGTTTACTTGTTTTCCCGCTCTGCCCTACTTCTAAATCATACAGCAGAAGCCCATTTATTTCTCTCCTTTTTTTTTTCCCTTCAAAATCAGCCTCGTGTCAAACGCTCTCGGCCTGATTTATTTTAGTTTTTTTTAGTCTTCATCTTTTAAAGCACGGCGGCTGGAAAAAAAAAAAAGTAAACACATATCAATGAATAAATAAATATAGATGCACAATGCAAACATGAAAGGCTCGATCCCAAAATATGCTCGGAGGGGATGGAAATCACACTGACGGCAACGCGGGGCTTCTGGTGTTGTGTTGAATGTGATCGCCATCAGAACTCAACACCTTTGACCTTTGACCAGCTGCTTGCTGGTGAAGACCATCAGCTGACGTTCCTAAAAACGACCCAGGTTATTTCTGGCTCCGTCAAAGTGTCCAACGGGAGTCATCAGACTCGAAACCCAGACGTGCTCATTTTAATATTTTCAAGTGCAAACATAGGAGCTTCATCTCACACTGTCTTGTCTTTTTTTTTTTACCTTTTACCCGTTTTCTGCTTTTTCATTCTCTTTTTTTGACGTTGTTATTTCAGGATGCATGTTTCTCTTATATAAATATGTGACTTAAGCGTCTTCTGCATTAGATAGGCGCCGTTCCAGCAGTTCATATTAATTCATATTAAATCAGCAACTTTCAGTTTTAAAAAATACACCACAAAAGAGTTTTCTTCTTCTGCTGCTTCACCACCATCACATTATTTGACACCCGAGTTTTGTGTCTAATTATAATTGTGCGAATGAAGCACGTATACGTGAGCTGTTTTACGACGTCATTTACTTTCACAATGAGATGCACATAGAAAACAGAACAAATACAAACTGTGGATGGCGTCCAGGCGTCTCCGAGAAGGTCGAAAGCGACATTTCGAAATGTGCAGTTGACGCCCGTATTGCGACACTTCCTGTCTGTATAAAATGGGAAAGTACAGCACTTCTCCTGTGCTACCTGCAAACAAATTATGATGTGACCATTAATAAAAGGTACTGTTAGTATGTTTGAAATATCAATATAATATGAATGTATTATAATCAGGTTTCTACGCAGTAAAAACTGATATTAGTTTTTGATAGTTAAATTATTAGACTTAACTATAACCACTATAACCAGCATGTTGGCTTAAGTTCCTTGAACATAAAGTGAGGTTTGTTGTGGTGTCACGGAGTTTTTCAGACATGTCTGGACGTGTTTTTCCACCAGCGTCACATCGGCACACAGACTTTTTTTTTTTTAAAAACTCACACAAATATGCATGCTGGTGTGCAAATCTGCAGCTGACGCAAACAAAGCAGCCTGAACTCGAGCGTCCACGTGTTCCCCCTGCAGCTCGGAGCGCACGGCCCGGTGTGCGTCCCCTGTATCGGGTGTCGAGGTAACCGAAGACACCCGACCTGTTCTCATGTAAGCAAGCCAGCAGCGGGTCAGTTATATTTAGACCGATGGGGGGGTCAGTGCTGCCTTAACCCCTCGGCGGCTACACAACATTCTCCCGGCTCCAGCCAAACGATGTCGGGGAACTGGACGGATGACGGTGGAGGATTTATGGCCCGACAGATCAGAAGGTATCGGGTGGCGTTCAAGGACAGCTCGCTGCGCTCTACGTGACTCTACAACGACACGAAAAAAGATCCCGGGAGAGTCCGGAGGCTTGAAACCCGATCGGGAGCAGCGAGGGTGACGCCAACGCGTTGACTAAATAGACGCTTGGCGTCCGGCCGCCGCTCGACTCAACCGAAAGAACTGAAGAGAGGTGTGCTGCTATGTTTAGGAAAGTTGTCTATTAGATTTTCTTTGTATGAATGTCAAATCAACGGACGCTAAAGGGCAGTAGATGTCGGTTGTCCCACTAAGACAGAATATTACATATAATAATTATAAGATACTCCAGCAGTTTAGAGTTGGACTTCTACAAAAGTTGCGAGGTTTGCAAAAACTACAGTTAAAGGTTGAAATAGTCAACACAAGACGGACATCTAGGGTACGTCCTTACGTCTCTGAATTGCATCCTCGTTTCCTTCACCTGCGTCTTTTCCTTGCGTCCAAGTCCCACCCACCAGGGTTGCATTGAGGAGAGAGGAAACAAGGAAATATGTCGAGGTGTCTTGTCCTCTGTGGTCTGCAATTATTGAAATTCCAACCTTTAAATCATTATTAAATAATCTAGAATATGACTATGGTTGATTTTTAACGGAAGCGTATTCGGCTAAATGTTTGGAGGGAAATTTAAATGGTGTAACTCATTAAACACAACGCTCGGGAATGATCGGCCTCACATGATCGAATGGAAACGACGATGAATTGTGTAAAAAGCTGTTTCTCGTTGACAGAGCTGGGCTGAAATAAAGCTGACAAGTTAAAACTGGATAAACATGTTTCTGCTGTCACGAGAAGAAGAGGAAATTGCCTAAAAAAATGCCGTCCAGTGACAGCCGATGATGAACAGATACGTCGCTCTGGCCGAAAAACAGAAGCTCCAACGTCAACGAGAAGTCCCAGAGACACCTCAAGGCAACGCGGTGTAATCAAGTGCACTGAGTGGAAACACCTGTGGAGGCTTCGCATGGGGCTGTGAAAGAAAAGTCTGTGCGAAGCAAGTGCAACATATCAATGAAAAGATCAAGAAAGAAAGTCACAAAGAAACTTAAAGTTAATGAGGAACCTGCCGCCTACTCAGGTTGTGTGTTTTATTCCGTGGACACACACACACAGCTGATGACACACACCTGAAGATGACTTTAATTACGCGCCACGTTCACACTTCACCACACTGCGCAACCAACCTGCGTACTGACTCGTGCTCATCAACGGGGGTTGAAGCCTCAGTGCATCAATCATGTTGCTCAAGGTCACTTCCCAGCGAACGCCGCGGCGCCCCTTCGGGGGTTTTCAGCGGCGGTCGCTCAAAAGTCCCTTCAAAGAGCGACGGGGCTTCATTAAAAACTTCCGACAGGTTCATTAATCGCCAACACACAGCTGCTCGAGACCATAATGAAGAGACGCTATGAGACGGGATCACAACTGGCTGTCTGTACTCTTGAGATAATTAAAGAAGTTTTACAAAAACAAATAACTGAAGAGGAAACATATAGATATATAAGCCACAGAGAAAGTGAGTGTTTCCTGTGCGGTGTGGAAGATATGATGGTGTGTAACGGTGGACGAGGATCAGAGGAGCGTCTCTCCTCTAAGGTCTGATCCATCTCTTTAATCTGATTCCATGAAAACTGCTGCTCACAGCGGTGCAGATAAAACCAGACTCCTCTACAGCTGCTGCAGCAACAGGGCTGCAGGACGTCCACACACACCGGTGATAACAGGTCTGACTGTGTGTGTGTGTGTGTGTGTGTGTGTTTTGGGGTTTCCAGGAAACATCCTGCTGTGCCCGATCAGAAGCAGCCAGCTCAGCAGATAGAGAGGAGTTTGTATCCGTTCGTCCTCTCAGAGTTCAGTGTTATTCTACACCGACGCTGACAAAGAGCTCTTGAAGCCTTGAAGGAAGAGCCCCCAACAATAATACGGCTCGCTTGTATATAAGAAGCAGACGTAGTCACAGAGGCGAACTGGTCTGTACTGGTCTGTGAACTATGGGTTTGAAGCCTTGAGGTCGCCATCTTGTTTTTTTGTGACACGAGAGGGTGGAGCTGACTTTGAATAAGACATTTTTAGGTGACCAACAATTTGAGAATTAACTTTCATGAACAGAAAACTACTTACTACGCTTTGGTAGCGACGTGTCAATCATCTTGTAGCCACGCCCTAAAGTATACCCTGTTTTATTGTCCATTTTACTCTAAATGGCACCATAATTTACTAAAAGAACATCAGGCTGTGTGGAAGAAGACTAGAAAGCTAAACTCCATACCTTAATTTTTTTGAGAAACTCCTTTTCCCATAGAATCAGACTGCAACGAGAGGAGTCGCCCCCTGGCGGCCACTAGAGAGAATGCAAGTCAACTTCAGGCACTTGTTCATTGGATTTACTTTTCACTTTCATTTTCAGAAACAGAAGTTCTTCCAAAGATTTCAACACAAAAAGGCCCCTTTTTCATCTTGTCACATTATTCCAGGTGACCTACAGGTGTAATGAATAACATTAATTATGGCCCAGTTCCATTTAGGTTGGCCAGGGCCCTGGTTTTGTGCATTCATGGCTCTCTGGACTGGTTGTGGCGGTGTGTTGATCATGTTGACATGTGCTGATCAATGGAAAAGGAAAAGGAAAAAACCCAACCCATATTTTCAGTTTCATAAGAGATACACAGAAGTGTTTGAAATGTTCCTTGCCAAGGAGCCAGTGGGCGCTACTTGGCTGAGCACGTCTCCTAAACCAGGTATGAAACACCTCATACCTCCTTCTTTTTGGTTTAGCAGCTCATTTCACGCCCGGAGCTGACTTAAAATTGGTAACTGTATATTTATATTACTAAAAAGGGATGAAGGTTGGATTTGGATTGGCAAGTGCATGACCGTACATTTACTGGAATCTGCTGCTCTGGGTTTTTTTTTTCGCCAATACATCAGATTTCGACTTACTTTATATTAATGATCTTCCCTCGAGGAGTCAAGACTGATGTGTCTGGTGACAGGAGGGCGTGCGGTTGATATGTGACCCTCTGATTGATCGAAGCACCTCCACGCCGTCGCTGTCCCGCCTCCAGTTGTTGCTCCGGCGACTGCTCACAGATTTCGGGTCAGCGGGGCCGGCCTGCCGCCCGCCCCGTCACTCTGCCGCCACCATTGATCTCCAGAGATATCGCCGTGTGATTTAGTGACATCTCCAGCCGCTGTATCCCTCCGATAAGCCCCCGAGTCCAGGCCTGTTGGCGGTGACATTCAGGCCGAGCCGCCGCCATCGCCGCCGCGACTGAAAAAGCCAGAACGGCGAGCGCCCGTAATCTCCCAAATGAGAATTGACTGGCGCTGTCAGTGTTGATGTTTTTCCCTCCGAGTCCGCGGACGGAGCTGCCATTATTTTAATTAAACCGGGCCAGGGGAGGTGTGAGGACGGCGAGGGGGAGGAGACGGCGGAGCGTGAAACACAGAGAGATTTTGTTTTATAGCAGAAACAAAGAGGATTAATGTTTAAAACCGGAAACCTTTTTTTGTGATTAAAACCAAAACGGCGAGGGGATGAGCGGAGCTGGCGGCAGACGAGGGGGGGGTGGGGAGGGCAGATTATCTTTGGGTTTGGTTGTCAAAGACGCCATTTTGGCTGCCAACTGGGATGACAATCTGAAATCGGAGCGTCGTCCAGGAAAGCGATACCGTTGGTTGGTCTGTATGTCCAGTGAGAGGAGACTCAACATTTTTATTTTGTAGTTATTAATGAACATTGAGGATTACGGTTGGCGCAGAGGGGCGATATCTGGCATTTCTTCACCTATTTCCATGAAGCGTGAAGGGCGCGTTTTGGCTTGAAGGCCACAAGCTGGAGCGCGTCGGTCTAAACAATGAAGTGGTTCTATATACTTAAGGTGTTGCCAGAGTTTCTGACCTCTTAGGGTCATGGTTGAATAACATGAGTTGAGTTTCCAAAGAATTCTTGAAGCAATTATCATTTTGGTCCATAAAATATGCGAAAATTGTGATATTTTTCACAGCTCAAGGTGATTAAATTGCTTAGTTTATTATCAAATATGACAAAGAAACTCAACTGTTTGGCCGTTTTGCTTTAACAAAGTATAGCAATGATCTAAACAGTTGCCGTTTACATCTGGTTATTGCTTAATCAATGAACCACTGAGGCTTTATTAGAGAATGAACCATTGAACGCAACAACATCCTGGTCAGGAGATCTGTTCAACTGTTGAACTTGAACTACGTTTTATCTGTTGACAAAACATGATCATCTCAAGGTCCATTTAGTAGCTGTTCTGGATCACATCGTCTTCATCAGCGAGATACAGGATGCAGGTTGTCACTAAATTGTAAATTGCTCCAATGCTGAATCCAACAGTTTTTACGACCGCTTCGGAAACTGTGGTCCATCTGCTGATAAAGATCATGTGTTAGTGTTGAAAGCTGTTGATACCGACACACAAAGCTCCCTTTAGCATCTGTGAGGCCGCCATTGTGAGGCGCTCAGAGCCACGGATGTACTAATACTATTATTAACGCGGGACTTTCACACAGCAGACCGCCGTTAGTGTCTCATGCCGGCCCAAAACCTGAGCTATTTCTACCACAATGTCATACCATGAGGTGTTGCGTCGTGTGACGTTTGAGTCACATCACAAGTGGTCGCGGCCTTGCGTTTGTACAGCTCATAGTCTCGTCTTCTGTCCGCTCAAAGGCCTTCACACACATTCATATTCACGCGCTGATTGCCGGAGCTATCTGGAGCTATCTGCCCATCAGGACCCCGAACTAATTCACAATCACACCCAATCACACGCCGAGCTGCACACGGCTTTCGGGAGCAATTTGAGGCTCAGTGTCTTGCCCAAGGTCATGGCCTGGAGGAGCCTGGGAGCCAGCTGACGATCTTCCGAACTTCCAACGTTTCGGCAAGACGTTGGACCTATTGCATCGTTAACCATGTACACATGTAAAGCGAGGGCTGCCTCCAGCATCCGCCCAATGCAGACGAATATGGAGGGTAAGGGATGAGAACAAGTGGCCTCCAGCATGTGTCTCGTGACCTTGTCGGGGTCCCAGCTGCAAGGTTGGGAGCCACTTCTCCAGAGGCCGGTAAGTGGCTCAGCAAGAGATTAATTTGTATGTTGAATACGAGTTGAAATAATCTTGTTTAAGAGGCAGATTTGACTCAAGAGGCCACGTGTTCGCCGGCTCCATCCCTTCGCTATCTGGGGGGTTGGGAGGGGAAGTAGGAGGACGGAGAGGGGAGGGGGGTGGGGGGGGGTGTTCAGCTGGTGAAAAGCCTGGATACGAGCATGCGTTGCTGGGATGCTTTTGCAGGGCGAGTGGGTGCAGAGTGGCTGTGGAGGGTGTAAGCCTCAAAATAGCAATCAGTTCCCACTCAGACCCCCAGCAACAGCCAAGTGTTTACATGCAAACAACTCGCACAACGCCTGGCGACGACCTTTACTTAACCTTTTGACACACACGTACACACACACACACACACACACACACACATACACACACACACGTGCAGACGCATGCATTACGAACATGATGAAGCCTGTCAGCCCACACATGGAAACATAAACACTGCTTCCACAAACTCATGTACACAACCACACACATTCAAATAAATTATGCTGGGCTGAAACATGACCTGGTGACACAGACAGACACACACACACACACGCACACACACATACAGTTTATATTCAGTGCAATCCTCCTCCTCCTCAACTAAAGCAGAACTGTGACAATCGCCCTGCGGGCGTCTTAACAGCTGCCTGAGTGTTGAGCCATAAATATGGCGACAAAATTAGTACACACACACACACACACACACACACACACGCACACACACGTACAGCGGGCCCCGAGGCCTTCTGGGAAGTTTGCAGACGAGATCAGTTGAGGTCTCAAACACTGCGTCTCTTTCTGTTTTCAGAGAGAAGTGATAGACGTGGAAACCCAGCGAGGTCAGAGGTCAACGTCTCATCCAGCAGAATGCAAAGTCACGTAAATAAATGAACTAATACTTTATGTTTCATTCCTACTCGCCTTCCTTCCCTTCCCTCATCCTCTATTCCTTTCATTTTTCCTCCTCCCCGCCTTCTCCCATCAGTTTTCTTTCTTCCATCCTTTACTTTCCCCCTTCCTTCCTCCCTTTGTTTCCTCCGGCCTTCCTTCCTTTGAATCCCTCTTTATGCTCGTCTTCTTCTTTCTCCTTCAGCTTCCCTTTTCTCCCTTCTATCCTTCCTTCTCTCCATCCATCCTGTCGCTCTCTTACACTTTGTCCTTCTCGTCTTATTTCATTCCTTTGTCTTATCTTCCCTTTCTTCACACCTGTTTCCATCAGCTTTCCTACGTCCTGTCATGAATCAAGTTTTTCCATCTTTTCTGTCTTTGCGTATCTTCATTCCTCCCGACTTTTCGGTCTTGCTTCATTCCTTCCTCCCTTCCTTTTTTCCATTTTCCTTCCTTCCTTCCTTCCTTCCTTCCTTCCTTCTTTCCTCTTGTCTGTCCTCAGGGATCTGGCTCAATCGCCTCTTTTATCGCCTCCCTCGATCGCAGACATCCGGCGCTGCCAAATCTCTGTGTTCCTGGTTGGTTAGATAAGAGACTCGTTTTGCCAGCCGCCCCGCCTCCCTCTGAACAACACCCTCTTTAATCTCGCCCGCCATCTTCCCTCGTCTTTCATCCCCTTTCCTCCTCACATCCCTCGGTCCTCACCACGCGCCCGCTGACAGGCGCTGGCTTTCAAAGCCGAGCGGCCGCGCCACGTTGAGTTGATCGTTATTGGAGGAGACAGTCTCGCCGTTATCTTGACGGCCGTGAGGAGCGAGCGTTGAGGTGATTGTGTTTGCATGGAGGGAGTACTGAACATATATGGTCAGGGGGCCATAAAGAGAAGCAAAACAACCACAAAGAGACTCAAAAAGACTCAAAATGATGACGGACACGCAAAGTTATCAAAAATACATGCAACACAACTACAAAGATACACAAAATTCCAACAAAGACACATAAAACAGCATAAAAGAGAAGCTAAAGAAGCACAAAGAGTCACACCAAAACAACAAAAATGCACAAAATTGCCACAATGAGACGCAACACTACAATAAAGAGATGTTAAACAACCACAAAGAGACACAACATGACCAAAAAGAGACTCAACACAAAGAGAAGCAACATGGCCACAAAGAAACTCAACATGACCACAAAGAGAGTCAACACAAAGATACTCAACACAACCACAAAAAAACTCAACACAAAGAGACTCAACATGACCAAAGAGACACAACATGACCACAAAGAGAGTCAACACAAAGATACTCAACACAACCACAAAAAAACTCAACACAAAGAGACTCAACATGACCAAAGAGACACAACATGACCACAAAGGGACACAAAATGACCACAAAGAGACTCAACACAAAGAAACTCAACATGACCACAAAGACACACAACATGACCACAAAGAGACTCAACACAAAGAGACTCAAGATGGCCACAAAGGGACACAACATGGCCACAAAGAGAATCAACATGACCACAAAGAGACTCAACACAAAGATACTCAACATGGCCACAAAGGGACACAAAATGACCACAAAGAGACTCAACACAAAGAAACTCAACATGACCACAAAGACACACAACATGACCACAAAGAGACTCAACACAAAGAGACTCAAGATGGCCACAAAGGGACACAACATGACCACAAAGAGAATCAACATGACCACAAAGAGACTCAACACAAAGGGACACAACATGACCAAAGAGACACAACATGACCACAAAGAGACTCAACATGACCACAAAGAGACTCAACACAAAGAGACTCAACATGACCACCAGAGACCAAGACTACAAAGAAAGCCACAACGATATACAATATCTCCACAAAGAGAATCAAAACAGCATCAAAGAGCTGCAACACAATCACGTGCAGACGAAACTAAGACACTAAAAGACCACAAAGACTAAAAAATAAGACGGGGACACAAACAGCCACAAACAGACACAACACGACCACTGAGAGATCCAACAAGGCCTCAGAGAGACAAAAAACAACCACAAAGACACGCAAACGATGTTGGGAGATGTAATACTACCACAAACAGAAGCAGAACCAACACAAAGCGACACCAAACTGTGTCTAGCTTGTTTTTTTTTCGCGTCTCTCTCAGTGTCGTCTCGTGACGGGTCGACGGGTGTTTGCTGCGTTTTTGACAAGACGGCGGAGTTGTTGACACGATATCAAGAGCGAGTCAGTTGTGTACGAGACGCGTCTGCGATCCGGTTAAGTGTGAAGATGAGATACGAAAACTCCCCTTTGCTTCACCTCGTGAGGGCTGAAACCAAGCACCCGTTTGTTTGAGTCACTTCATTTTCTCTCTCTCTCTCCCTCTTTTCCCCTCTCTGTCTCTCTCCAAACTTTGTGGCCTACTTTTTCGGCGCTTTGAAAAATTGTCTTTGGCGAGGGTTGGATGAAAGTTGTCGGGGGGGCGCTGGGCAGAGGAAGCGAGTGAAGGCTTGCCCCTTTATCTTCCTGCCCAGACCTCCATCATGTCTGACTCTCCCTCCCTGTTTCTCTCTTTCCCTCTCTCCTTCTCTCATGTTGGTGAGATTACTCATCGACTCAAAATTCTCGCATCTCGACTGAAAAAAATAAATCTTTTTTTTTTCTTTTTTTTTTTTTTATGTGACAGACTGCTCTGAAAATGTGATGAAACACAAACAGTCTCTTTGATGTTATTTCAGAACTCGTGGTGGATTTTTCAGAGACACAGAAAATTTAATTTTAAATAGTTCACGAGGTATTTAAGAGTGCGAAGCCGACTGTTACTAACGAGCGGATAAACTCCTGTTTATCTACATTTAACTCGGCTACATTTCTGGGTCAACGGGTTGAAAAAGCCCCGTTCACTGTTGACTGTGTAGTATTCTCCCCTCTTTGTGAAAGCAGGTCATGGATGTTAGCATGTAGGCTATTAGTAGAAGATCTGTCCTGCTCATTTTTGGATGTGGGGAAGTTTCCAAAAACCCATCGATGTTTGTGAAACGCATCTTGAGCGCATCCTGAGCGGTGACTGTCAAACGTATAACTGTATGAAAGTGTTGGGCTTGTTGTGCCTTTTATATTTTCTATCACCAGCCAAAACTCAAAAGAGAAAATATAACTATATCCTGTAAAACTAGCTTACTGACTACAGTCGTACCTAGCATCACATTAGTTAGCGCATCATTAGCTGACTACATTATTGTGTAGCTCAGACCTGGAACCACAGCCTGTATGTATTTAGTGTAACATAGTGTTCATTGGTTCGTAGACTGACGTTTTAAAGCCTTCAGTTAAGCATTTTGACATTTCTGGATTGTTTTTTATATTAGAGCTGAAGCTAACTTTTACTAGTGTTACGTTTGCCAAACGTCTTCGTCTTAAAAGCATTTTGCACAAGACATAAAAACATTAAATACAAACAACAACGCATTAAGCCAATCCATGTGTCGCTTGTCTTCATGTTTCACTATAAAAAGCTTCCAAACAGGGTTATTGGATAATATAAAATATAGGATCTCATATCTTTCCTCTACATCGCCGTATAATAACACACAGTGCAATGCCATGCTTGAGACCTCAAAAAAATAATTTATTTCCACGTCTTCTACTTGGATCATCAACATCTAGCTCTAACCTCCGTCCCTTAGCATGATCATTTTTGTATGAAGCCATTAAAAGCCTATTAAAGCAAATTTTAAAAGCAAGTCTTCAACCAACATGGAGTTAATGCTAATTAGTTAGCGCGCTAATTAGTTAGCGCGCTAAAGCGCATAAAATCTGCAAGTCAACTCTTCCACGCTTAGAGATGGGAAGCGGCTTTTGTCAGAAATTAAGGACGTTATCATATATACACAACAATACTTAAAATATCTATACAAAAAAAGTGTATTTTCTTCTCCTTTCCCCCAAAATGCCCGGTTGTTTCTCCCTTCTTCCCCATAGTGATCCTTCCATACATTTGCACTCTTTGCTACTTTAAACTGCGACTGCTGCACAATAATTCCCCTCGGGATAAATAAAGTTCTCTCTTATATGACTTTATTGGTGTCTGATTCATGCAAGGAAATTGCACCTGTAAATCACCAGCTGCATATTGTAAAGAGTTACCAAGAAATGCACTAGTCCTGAGTGGAAAGCTGGTGTAGTCTCCAGTGACCTGCATTTACAGTACAGTGGACATGATGTAAATATGTAGTCATGATGCGCGTGTGTGTGTGTGTGTGTGTGTGTGTGTGTGTTAGAGAGGTTACACAGGTCAGTTAGAGCCCATTAGGCTGCTGCCTCAGCAGAGAGGAGGCAGACGTGTAAATCTTTCGCCTCATTAGCTCCATGTTGTCAGACGCGCTCCCCGTTCACGTTTCACAACAACACAGCGACGTCCAAACATGCCGACGCGGCCACCCCCGCGAAAAAAATCAATCAGCCAATTAATCAATCCTTCAATAAGTCAGACGGCAAAGCAATGAGCCGAGCGACCTGCTGACTGCTTAAAGAGCGGCGAGGACGACTCTCAAGGAAACGAAACCGGTCTTTGATTTCACGTCTGAAAGACCTGAAATGAAAAATATCTTACTCATCGAAACGGACGAAAGGTGAAAAATTCAGTTTTAATGATGGAAAAAAAACACTATAAATTATTATAACAAAGGCTGTTTACACTGACTTCAGAGTGGTTGACAATATTGTTGATACGGTGGCAAAAAAATAACAGTTTTGTCGATTGTTACAGGATCTGTAGCTTCAGCGAGGGTCAACAAGACATGCTGCTTTTCTTTAAAAAAAAGGTTTAATAACTGTAATGTGTTCGTAATAATGTTGAGGTCTGGACAAAACCAATATTGTGAGGGTGTTGCTTTGGGTTCTGGGTAATTAAACCAAACAATCAGTCGGATAATTGCGATATTAATCAGAAGATCAGTTACTTTTCTTTATTTTACTTGAATACTTGAATGTAACTTTTAAGTAACATTTTGCTTTTACTTTGTGTTATTAGTACTTTTACTAAACCAAGAGATCTGTTCAGCGGTGATACAATATTTGCAAAATAGGCCTTTTTAAGCACAGGTCACAAAGGGAAGAGCTTCGGTTGTGAATCATAAAACCAATGCTGCCATTTAGCTGCTTCAGTTTCACACTAACATGCAGGGATTTGATTTTCTTACTTGTCAAAATGTCTGCGAGGGAAAAGGCCTGTCGGGTTTGAGCCGCACGCTTTGAATCAATTCATAAAGATTGATTGTGAACATTTTGAGAGAATAAACAACACGAAGCGTCCACATGTGACATGTTGTGTTTGTCAATGTGCTTTGTCACATTGCAGCTCACGCTGCTGTCGCTCTCTCTCTTCCTGTTTTGGTTGCTGTTGCTCGGCTGAGCAGACGACCGTTTTACTCCAGGAAGTGAGAAAAAGAGTTGGTTTGTGTCTGTTTGTTTTTTTTATGAAGCCGCAGCGTGACAGAAAGCCGAGTTCACCGCGGCGAGGAGGAAGCGTCCGTTGGGTCTGTTATCATTTTTCTTGTGACGTTCTTCAGAGCGAAGCTGCTGTTCACTCACTTCTTCTTCTTCTTCTTCTTCTTCTTCTTCTTCTTCTTCTTCTTCTTCTTCTCCCAGCGATCATGTCGGTTCAAACGTGCGAAAGTTCCCCTGAAATTGATCTGCGAATGGCGTCAACTTGCAAATCCACGAACAAATCCACGTACACTGAGCGGATTCCGTTGAAATGTTTTGATTCGGCCGCTTTGCTCTGGACGCCAACCAGAAAAAACCCCGACAGATAAACGGACCGAGCTTGTGTTGCGTGTGGCAGAAGTTGATGTTGTGAATCCTCGGCTGGTCCGGTCACACGGTCTGAGGTCTGGCTGCCGCCGGACGGATTATCTTCACCGGCGTCTTTGCTCCGTATGAGCCTCCGTAAACCAGCCTGGATTACCTGTAAGGGTCCCTGTGAGGTCAGCTTGGAGCGCTGATCAGTCTCCTCCGAGTGCTAACCGGTGAAAAATAAAATGTGAGTACAGGTCAGAGGTCACCGGCAGCCGAAGTGTTTCCATGTCTCCGTCTGGTGTTTTAAAACCCACGTTCATTTTTATGGAAGTCGCTCGCATCAATGGGCGTAGAGTTTCCTTTAAGTGTTGTTAATATTTATTTTAGTTCAGGATTTTCGAGCAATTGTGTCGACTATTTAGCCAACACTAAAAATTCCCACTCCCTTCTTGGTCGTTGAAGGGTCCTCGCTTCACTCTACCGTGTGCTGCAGGCTGAGAGGAGAGACCCAGAAGGCCAGGATGTGTTGTTTTTTGTCTCACCAGAGGCCTTACTTGGACTGGTAGGGCTTGGGAGATCGATGAAGAGGTTCGACGATGGGCTGAGCCGCCATTTTACAACTTTTAGGACCTAAAAGCTCGCTAAAAAAAAAGTCTTCCCCCAATGTCAGTCTCTGGGACTTGATGCACCACCAGGGAACATCTTAAAGGGAATATCTTTAAATGTGGCACAAAAAAAAACTAATTTAGTGGTCAAATGTGTTAAAGCTGCATTCTCTCTCCTGGCCACCAAGGGGCGACTCCTCTGGTTGTATAGAAGTCTGTGCTTCATGTGTTCAAGCTGCATTCTCTCTCCTGACCACCAGGGGGCGACTCCTCTGGTTGTATAGAAGTCTATGCTTCATGTGTTAAAGCTGCATTCTCTCTCCTGGCCACCAGGAGGCGACTCCTCTGGTTGTATAGAAGTCTATGCTTCATGTGTTAAAGCTGCATTCTCTCTCCTGACCACCAGGGGGCGACTCCTCTGGCTGTATAGAAGTCTGTGCGTCATGTGTTCAAGCTGCATTCTCTCTCCTGACCACCAGGGGGCGACTCCTCTGGCTGTATAGAAGTCTGTGCTTCATGTGTTCAAGCTGCATTCTCTCTCCTGACCACCAGGGGCCGACTCCTCTGGTTGTATAAAAGTCTATGCTTCATGTGTTAAAGCTGCATTCTCTCTCCTGACCACCAGGGGGCGACTCCTCTGGCTGTATAGAAGTCTGTGCTTCATGTGTTCAAGCTGCATTCTCTCTCCTGACCACCAGGGGGCGACTCCTCTGGCTGTATAGAAGTATATGCTTCATGTGTTAAAGCTGCATTCTCTCTCCTGACCACCAGGGGGCGACTCCTCTGGTTGTATAGAAGTCTATGCTTCATGTGTTAAAGCTGCATTCTCTCTCCTGACCACCAGGGGGCGACTCCTCTGGTTGTATAGAATCAACCAGAGGAGATCGATTGGGAGATCGATGAAGAGGTTCGACGATGGGCTGAGCCGCCATTTTACAACTTTTAGGACCTAAAAGCTCGCTAAAAAAAAAGTCTTCCCCCAATGTCAGTCTTTGGGACTTGATGCACCACCAGGGAACATCTTAAAGGGAATATCTTTAAATGTGGCACAAAAAAAAACTAATTTAGTGGTCAAATGTGTTAAAGCTGCATTCTCTCTCCTGGCCACCAAGGGGCGACTCCTCTGGTTGTATAGAAGTCTGTGCTTCATGTGTTCAAGCTGCATTCTCTCTCCTGACCACCAGGGGGCGACTCCTCTGGTTGTATAGAAGTCTATGCTTCATGTGTTAAAGCTGCATTCTCTCTCCTGACCACCAGGGGGCGACTCCTCTGGTTGTATAGAAGTCTATGCTTCATGTGTTAAAGCTGCATTCTCTCTCCTGACCACCAGGGGGTGACTCCTTTGGCTGTATAGAAGTCTGTGCTTCATGTGTTCAAGCTGCATTCTCTCTCCTGACCACCAGGCGGTGACTCCTCTGGTTGTATAGAATCAACCAGAGGAGATCGATTGGGAGATCGATGAAGAGGTTCGACGATGGGCTGAGGCGCCATTTTACAACTTTTAGGACCTAAAAGCTCCCTAAAAAAAAGTCTTCCCCCAATGTCAGTCTCTGGGACTTGATGCACCACCAGGGAACATCTTAAAGGGAATATCTTTAAATGTGGCACAAAAAAAAACTAATTTAGTGGTCAAATGTCATTGAGATAACTAGCATGATATTTATGACAAGTTGTGACGATTCCACACAACTGTGTAACAGGATGAGATGATGAAGTACTTTGGATGTACATGGATGTAATCTGCGACTCCACCGTAAGGTAACGGGGTAATTCTAGTGTTTCTTTATTTTAATCCATCCATCGTAACATCATCTCAATGGTTCAGTTCACGAATGACCTTTTTATTTGTACTTTATTGCTGATTGTGCTCATGTACGGAGATAACCATCACATCTCTGCCATCGCAGTGACAGACAGGGCTTTCCGACCCGTCGCTCAGAGGAAGTGAGAGTCGCGGTAAAGAAGTGAGAGTGTTTCTGAGGCGAGGCCGAAGACTCGGGGTTCAGGTTTGACGGTTGCAGGATCTTCCCGCCTCGGCGACCACTCAGGGTCGTTCTCTGCGTGTGCAGATATGACCGTTACACACTCTCTGCTGCGTCCTGCGCAGCCAAACCACAGAGGACACGGCGGACTTACGCAACGACAACGGCTCCGCGTTAACCTCCCTCAATGACGAGGAAGAGGAAGTTCAACGTGAACAACAAAGACTCAGCGTGTCGAAAGTTCCCACTGTCAACTGCCAACAGCGAACCCCCCACGCGCCCAGAACGAGGTGAAACAGGATCAACATGTTGTGTCGTTTTGTTTCATTATGAATGAGAAACAGAAACACCTTCATGTCCTCGTGCTTTTGTTCTCCAGAGGCGATCATGTTTCTTAGAGCGTTGGACAGAACAAACAACATCCTGGTGGTTCAAACCAGTAACGTTCGCTAGTAGCAGTAGCCATTTTGTCCTCGGGTCACAGGAGTTAAAAGGCCACGAGGTTGTTATTATTGAAAAGGTTCATCCTCTGAGGAGCAGGGATGGATTTAGCGGTTTTAATTTAAATCTGAACATTTATTTTTCTTGTCGCGTGAAAGGAAAGGTCAGGATGAAAGGTCAGTTCTGAAAAGTGAAGTATTCTCTTTCCTGACCACCAGGGGCGACTCCTCTGGTTGTATAGAAGTATATGCTTCATATGTTAAAGCTGCATTATCTCTCCTGACCACCAGGGGGCGACTCCTCTGGTTGTATAGAAGTCTATGCTTCATGTGTTAAAGCTGCATTCTCTCTCCTGACCACCAGGGGGCGACTCCTCTGGCTGTATAAAAGTCTATGCTTCATGTGTTAAAGCTGCATTCTCTCTCCTGACCACCAGAGGGCGACTCCTCTGGTTGTATAGAAGTCTATGCTTCATGTGTTAAAGCTGCATTCTCTCTCCTGACCACCAGGGGGCGACTCCTCTGGTTGTATAGAAGTCTATGCTTCCTGTCTAAAAGCTGCATTCTCTCTACTGACCACCAGGGGGCGACTCCTCTGGTTGTATAGAAGTCTATGCTTCATGTGTTAAAGCTGCATTCTCTCTCCTGACCACCAGGGGGTGACTCCTCTGGTTGTATAGAAGTCTATGCTTCATGTTTTAAAGCTGCATTCTCTCTCCTGACCACCAGGGGGCGACTCCTCTGGTTGTATAGAAGTCTATGCTTCATGTGTTCTGAACAGTCTGTGGTCAGGATGCATTTCACCTCGCTTCACCCTCTCGTTGGTGAATTAAATCAGAGTTGTATCGCTCTCCACCTCATTCCACAGTCCTTGGAATGGTGTTTACTTTGTGATGAAAACCTGGACGTGACGGAGACTGAAACATTTTCTCTGCTCCACATTAACCGCTCCACTGACGCGTCAGATATGGCGGCACTTCTGGGTTCGCCGAACTTTCCGTCGGCGCTTCAAACTCGGTCTCTCTGCTGCCGGGAGTCGCTTCACCCCACCGCGTGTCCTCCGCGACCTTCACTCGGGTTGTTGGCGGTGACGTCTGCGGTCAGATCGGCTCCACAGCCGAGAGGAGGAACAACCCGATCTCTCTCCTGCGGCTCCCAGAGCCTCGGCGTCGGCCAGAGAGGGGCCGACGTCTGATGGAGTGAGGGGTTGTGGGTAATCCTATCGCCAACGAGAGGCATCCGGATCAGCATCCCAGCAGATGTACAGTACGGTTACAGTTGTTTTAAGAAAGTCGCACTATGGGTGTTGTAGTTCAGCAGAGGTGGGGGAAGTATTCAGATCCTTAAAGTACTAATACCACACTTCAATAACACTCTGTTACTATAAAATGTTACTTTAAAGTGCTTAAAGTGGAATAATGTGCTTGTTATGCTGTTGTGTATGACATAATCTGAGTATTATTACTCATTCATTCATGTAGAAGCAGGTATTTACTGCTGGAGGTTGAGTTCATTTTGAATGATTAACCAATGACAGGTCATAGAAGACCTCAGTAGAAGTCATTGGAAGTCTCAAGTCTTTGCACTCAAGTCCTAAGTCAAGTGTAAATCCTAAATAAATCATAATGTGCTCTTCAGCAAATGTAAAGCCAACTTTTTACCTGCACGTTTTGAGTACCGTAAAACTTTTCTGCCAACGAAACGATCGTTGATATAGTTTTTTTTCCAGCTGGCGCTCAGTAACGTGATGTTAAATCTTCAAAGTTCGCTCATGCGACCTCTTTCAAGTCAGAAGGCTCGAGTCAAAGTGAAGTCACGAGTCTTTGTCTCGTGACTTTTTGTCAATCGGCTAATTCATTAATCCACTAATCGTTTCAGTTGTAAGAGTTTAATTCATCAGAAAACATCAGCTTTCATAACCTCCAAACTCTCAGATTAACGAAGTGAAGCAAAAACTACGATATTTAACGATTAAATCTGCAACAAATTTGGAACTTTCAACCCACTTTAGGAAAACGTAAGAGCCGCGTGCGTGAAATGTGTGTAACAGGAAGTGAAGTTGTCGCTCCGGCCGCTGCTGCGGCAGCGTGAGCTCCAACGTCTGATCCTCGTTAAACATCTGAACCGTCTTAACCTCCGCGCACAGTCACCGTCCTCCCCGCCAAAACAAAGCCGGAGGCCCGCGGCCGTGACTCACTCGTCTGCAATCCCCAAACCGCCGCAACTTCCCACGGCCCGATGACAGCAGCGGGGCGCGCCGTCACCCGCGGCTAATTCCCGCTCCGCGATAGCTTTACTCTGCATTATAAGTGATTATTTTCTTCTTCTTCTTCTTCTTCTTCTTCTCTTTTCCAACCTTACTAATCCATGTCAGGGCATGCCTCTGCCTTCTCGTGAGCCCTATTCGGACGGGATTAGTGTTACAGCGGGGAGGCGGGGGAACTGTAATCGCCACCGGAGCATGTCTGTAATTTTAGTGTTGAGTAAATCTGCCGCGTTAATAGTTTTTACAGACTGTGCAGGCCATAAAACTCCAGCCTGTTTTACCGTCTGTGGCACATAAAGCTGGAGTAAGAGTATTCCAGTCTGAGCTGCATGACTAAGGGCGTTTCTTTTTTTTCTGGAACTGCAGTTTGTTTGTTTTGGACCCCCTCGGGGGTTTGTGTGCCGTGACGCGGCAACATTCAGGAGCGCTTTAAACGTTGTACTCAGTTATGGGTCAGAAATATTAGCGGGAAGTATCGCCTCAAAACATCTCTGACTTTTTCTCTTTTCATTATGGAGCTGCAATCTGTTTTTATCACATTTATGTGGTTAATATAGCAAATTAACCAGATATCCAGTTCCAGTGAGAACTAATAAAGTAAATATTTATTAGTTTAAGCCCATTGTCTTCGGGGGCGGGCTCCTGTGTCCCATAAACCGCAAATAAATCTCTCCAGAGAACCCCTGGAGCTCGGCGTCCCGAACCCGCTCCAGGTTTTAAAACCGTTGGGTCCAAACGAGGTCATCGGTGATGTCACAGAAACACGTGAAACTACTACTACGTCGGAAGCGTAACTCGTATTATATCTTAAGAAAAGTAAGCCCTCATTTTCCACACGTCATCCTACGTAAGCGAGCAACACCTAACTTTTTTTTCCCGTAAGGACGGAACTTTATTTTTGATAGCGCCGTTAGCATGTAACTAGCGCACGTCGACACGCACGTATCGATGTGCGCTAGTTACATGCTAACGGTGTTCCGTCCTTACAAAAAAAAAGTTAGGTGTTGCTCGCTTTCAGGGTTTAAATACACGGAGAAGGTCCAGGGAATTGGACACAAAAGACAAAGACTTCAAAATAAAACAGAAAACAAAAAAACAAAAATCAATACTAGTACAAGATCCTTGTTCTTGCATAAAAATGAACTTACGTAAAATACGTGGCAAATAAATCAGCGTTGACTTCTGGTTCCACACCAAGAACGAACAAGAAAGATCGCTCGCTGTTGTATCCGGTCATTTTTCAAAATAAAACATTTTTCCGACCTTGACTTCTTTTTTTATTTTTCTTCTTTTTTTTCATTAATTCTTTTTCCGCTGCTCTCGCGGTCCGAATACTTCCTCGGTCGTGATTACGTAACAAACAAAAGCGCATTATTACGGCTACGAATTCTGGATGAAACGCGAACAATGGACTCGTACATCGGCCTCGGTGTGTGCGTGTGTGTGTGTGTGTGTGTGTGTGTGTCGGGTGAAAGCTGACACTGGGGGCAGCGATGACATCACGGCGTTGACTTAATGAAGCTGAGCTCATGATGGGAGTTGATGGATTTCAGCGCTCAGACGCTCTCACCCTAAATAAATCAGCTGCACTCCACTTCCTGGTGACATCAGCGTGTGAAGCGCTGCAGCGGATTGTTTAATGGATGCAGAGAACATCTGGGAGTGCCCGAGGTTCTGCTCTTTTTGTGTTGTTGTTGTTGTCGGTAAAACCTCAGATGTACTGCACAGATTCGAGTGAGATTCAGTGGAAACATTTGAACATAAATCCACAAAGAACTGCTGCGTTTTCCTGGGAGTTCAACACAAACATTGTCATCAAACATATAAGTAACACACGACACAACTGAACGTGTTACGCGCACTGTTTAATACACACTACTGAACCTACAGTGAGCCTTTTTGCTTATTAATATTCTGTACATTTTAATAATTGGATGCAATATGAGTCGTGTAGTGAAAAACTCATTCATGTCTTTGTTTTAAAACATACGAATAAAAAACGAGGTAATTGGAAAGAAAAACAGTTTTTACGGCTCAAATCGACATGTCAGCGTTGTAATATCATAAGCGAGATATCTGAGAATTGGACGGCATAAATATATTGTGTTTATCTTAAAGCGAATCTTGATCCGTGTTGGTTTAAACTCGTAAAATCTTGTTTTTTTCTGCTCCATCTGCTCCGTTTCAGGTGCTAGATATATAAAAAGCAAACGACAGAGAAAGCCGATTGGTCCGCCCGGGACGTGACGATGATGACATCACGCCCCCGAGGGCTTCGGCGCTCTCGGGTTTCACGTGCGTCTCTTATGTTTCCCTTCAGATGGATTGAATTGGAGACACCTGATGAAACTCTGATGCAAGCTCTCTGCTCGCCGGAGGCTCCTCTGGCTCGACTACACAGCCGACACGTTTCACCAAAATAAAACGCCGTTTGAAGCCGACATGCTTCACGGGACAAATCCAGTGTGACTCGCTGTGTTTTTTTTCTTCGCGTTGGGTATATTTTTTCGCCCCCCCCCGCCCTCTTTAATGTTTCCTCTGACTAAAGCTCATTTTAATCAGTTTAGTCGAACCTCGCGGGCTCGTTCGTCAGTTCCAGTCCCGAAAAAACAAAGAGGAACGCAAGTCTGCAGCCTCGTCACGCGAGACGCCGCGTTGCATCAGAGCGTCGACGTCTTGAAGTCTGCCGAAAGTTAAAACCAGGCAGAGAGGGGAAGGTTTGTAATGTCTTGATGAGTCGAAGCCGAACACATTAAAAAAACAACTGAACGGGGAAAACGCAGCAAATGAAAACAGCTTTTTTTTACCTGATTCTTCAAAAACCGCAAAAAGAGAATATGTGAATGGAAATATGGCCGCTTGACCCGCACAATGACCCCTGTGTGTGTGTGTGTGTGTGTGTGTGTGTGTGTGTGTGTGTGTGTGTGTGTGTGTGTGTGTCTGTGTCATGGAGCTGTGTGTTTGTTCAGATGCAGGGTGACAGCGGACATGAAAGGCCAACTGGACGCCTCGTTGAACCCGCAACGCCGACCTGCGAGCATCACCTTCTGACACCCAGCTGTGTGTGTGTGTGTGTGTGTGTGTGTGTGTGTGTGTGTGTGTGTGTGTGTGTGTGTGTAACAACAGGTGGTATGTAGGTCACATTCCCAAAGAAAGAAAAAAGCCTCTCACATTTCCGTGTGAGGTTGGTGGTTCGTATTTTTTCAAAATCCTGACGTGGTGCGTTCAGGGTCACTGCCTGCTCAGGTGGAAGTTTGAATGATAAACAGACGATAAAATGGAAAAGCCAAAGAGAGAGAGGGGGGGAAAAACAACAACAAACAAATCAAATCCAAGAGCAACGCCGTAGTTTTCCCGTGATGAATGCGGCGAAGTTGACTTTTGGAAAGGCAGACGGCTCAGCCGCCGTAATCACAGACTCATTATTGTTATCGCTGATTAATCGTCGGCCCCCGCGGACGCGCGGCGCAGTAAAAATGAAAGATGGCGCCCGCAGAGGACGACGCAACAGCAGGTCAGAGCGGACCGCTGATGAAGGAGAGGTCAGCGAAGGTGAACAGCTGTGGGGGGGAATCTGCTCAACTTGTTTCAGGTCGCGAGAGTTTAAAAAGCCGAGCGAGGGCGGGATGACCACGAAGGTACGACGAGGACGTCAGAGCGTAAAACACAACGATTACGGGTAATCTGAGTCTTCATAACGCATGACACCCAGACACAAATGTTCAGTTTCTTCGCGAGTTGTGGCATGCAATATCCTTCACTTCCAAGAACAAGAACAGACGGCGAGTTTCACATGAAAGTTGTCTCTTTCTGGCCATTTTGAGAGTTTAATGAACTCACAAATGTGAAGCTTCAGATACTCGACAAGCTCAAAGGAAGAACAGTTTTATAGCTTCTCTCACCAGCAGAGCTGTTTTCAGCTGTGTAACATCACTGCACAAGGGTTTTAAGAGTTTTTAAGGAGTTTTAAGAGTTTTTTTAGGGGTTTCAATGAGTTTTAAATGAGTTTTAACAGGTTTTAAGGGGTTTCAATAGTTTTTAAGGGTTTTCTAAAAACGTTTTTAAGAGTTTTAATGAGTTTTAAGGGTTTTTAAGAGGTTTCAATGAGTTTTAAATGAATTTTAAGGGTTTTCAATAGATTTGAAGGGTTTTTTAAAAACGTTTTTAAGATTTTTAAGGGGTTTTAAAGGATTTTCATGGATTTTTAGGGTTTCTTTGGAAGTTTTTTTTAAGGGTTTTCAAGTTTTTTAAGGGTTTTTGAGGTTTATTTTCAGGGTTTTCAGGGTTTTCAAGGGTTTTCTAATCATCCATTAGTCTTCTAAGGCGGTTAGCTAACACAATGTACCATTAGATCACTGGAGTGACAGTTGCTGGAAATGGGCCTCTATACACCACCGATGTAGATATTTCATTAAAAAACAGACGTTTCCACCTAGAATCACCACATTAAGTGTGTATTACAGAGAGTGTATTTCTGATTAATTTAATGTTATCTTCATTGAAAAAAACTGTGCTTTTCATTCAAAAATAAGGACATTTGTAAGTGACCCCAAACCTTTGAACGTTAGTATATATTTCTTTGTCTGCGTGTGCAGCAGAACAGAGCTCACCAAAAAAAACACACACAGCGTAATTTATTTACACACCGAGTGAGCTCAGATTGTTGAATGAGGTGGAATTTGGGGCGTTGGGGATGAGCGCATCTCTGTGCCGTCACCGGGTAAGTTTTTTAATTATTTATTCATAAATCATGTCATCTAAAAAAAAAAAAGGAAAAAAACTTAAGTCCATGTTGTTTCTCACCAGAAGGCAACTGAGCTCCATCCAGCTGCTGTTTGTTGCTTCAGACGCGCTAAATTATTGATCACTTCTGGAAATATAATATTGATTCATTGGGTTGATTTTTGATTTTTTGCATCACTAATAACGCAACGATGCGTTTGTTTAATTTAGTGACGTTACGAGAAGTTTACCGGCCGTCGTCCTCTGGCCCTAAACGACGGCGACCGGTTTGGAAAGCGTGGTCGTCGTGTTCGGTCATTAACGGCGGGAACTGATCTCTCCGCTGGAGCAGAGCGGCGTGACGGGCGGAGGCAGCGAGGGAGGAAGGAGGGAGGGAGGTGGAGAGAGAGGGGTGTGTGTGCGGCGTCCTCTGGCCGTCCTGCTGTTCATCAAAAGGGAAACGAGCTCATAAATCCCAACGACGCGCCGCCGCCGCCGCAGGAAGTGGCACAACTCGAGTTTAAACATCGTAGTGGAGGGAGAGGAGGGAGGGGGGTAATCGAGGAGTGTGATTGGTCGGCGTTGTGGGAGCTTCCTCAGCGGCTCTGGCAGGTTTTTTTACGACCCGCGGGCCGGCCGCAGCCTTCTGGTGGAGGTCCGGACCGACCCGAGAGCCAATTATCAGCCAGATTGATGCTGCGGGAGTTTAATGTCGCCGAGCTTCACCTTCAGGAGGGGCACGCTGAGGCAGAGCCGGCACTTCCTGTGTCGCCGGCGGCACTTCCTGTGTGGCCCTGAGGTCAGAGGAGCGCGCGTGTGTGTGCGCACGCGTCAAGTCATTTAGCGTTCACTTCCTGTCGCGACCTGGAGATACGATCAACACGCACCTGTTTACTTTTCTGGAATTTTTTTTTTTTTTCACCTTATTGATAACCTTTATTGTTTGTATTTTACTCTGTTCGCACTCTTTCAGCACATGTCCACGTGTCCACTGTTTCAGCACTGTGAGCGGAGCAGAGAGGCTCATGGGAGATCTCCAGCAGTTTGGACGTGATCCACTCGCCGCTCGCCGGGAGAGACGTTTTCTCTCCGCGGGGGGGTCGAAGGCTCAGAGACGCCACGCAGCTGCCATTTTGTTTTTTGTTTTGTGAAGAGAGAAAGTGAAGAGCCTGCAGGCCGGGGTCAGAGGTCATCTGTCAAGATAACAGCGCTTTCTTTTTCTTTTTTCACGAACATGAGACGGACAGAGATTCTTTTTTTTTTTTTTGGTGGTTTTCTCAGGATATTTTCCAACGTTCCTCCATCAGCGCGACTATAAATATATCTGTTATTACAGTTATTACTGTTAATACTGGACGCTGCGTGCGCGGAGAAAAATGTCCCGCTTTTTATCCGGCAGCATCAAGTAATTCCTCAGCAGAGCCAACAAGAGAACGGTGGGAACCGAGCTCGGGCCAACGAGCAGCGACCGATAGCAGGAGACTTCCTCTCAGACTGTGAGTCATGTGTGAACCATGAAACGATTATTCCCCGTCACTTGCGACGTCTCGAATCGCCAGAACAAACAGAAAGACGGAGCGCTGATGGACGTCTCACATCCCGGTAATTGGTGCGGCTAAATTTAATTTTTCAGAATAATATAACTGACAAAGTTGTGTCCAGGGTTCAAACGCGGGGAGTCACACGGCACGATCGTCCCTGAAAGCCTCATTCGAGTCAACTCTGGTTGTATAGAAGTCTATGCTTCCTGTCTAAAAGCTGCATTCTCTCTCCTGACCACCAGGGGGAGACTCCTCTGGTTGTATAGAAGTCTTTGCTTCATGTGTTAAAGCTGCATTCTCTCTCCTGACCACCAGGGGGCGACTCCTCTGGCTGTATAGAAGTCTATGCTTCATGTGTTAAAGCTGCATTCTCTCTCCTGACCACCAGGGGGAGACTCCTCTGGTTGTATAGAAGTCTATGCTTCATGTGTTAAAGCTGCATTCTCTCTCCTGACCAGTAGGGTCGACTCTTTTGGTTGTATAGAAGTATATCCTCCATGTGTTGAAGCTGCATTCTCTCTCCTGACCACCAGGGGGCGACTCCTCTGGTTGTATAGAAGTTTATGCTTCATGTGTTGATGCTGCATTCTCTCTCCTGACCACCAGGGGGCGACTCCTCTGGTTGTATAGAAGTCTATGCTTCATGTGTTAAAGGATGGAGGACTGGGGGGTCGGCTCTACTTCTTTTTTGGTCGAGATCCTTGTTTGATCAGCAGCTGCAAACATCCACGAGACGTCAATACCGACGACGACGAGGGGGCGGAGCCTGAGGAAAGGAGGGGGGGGAGTGGGCGGGGCTAACACTTGTCTTTCGTTTTTTTTTAGGTTAAGGAAGGACAGGTCGGATGATGAGAACTTGACATATTTGGATGAGTTCCAACATGACGCGCACACTAAACTGGGACCAAAACAGGGTTTTAACGCCGGCCGCGCTATCCGAAGGTCAGAGAAGGTCAGCGTGGTCGTCATCGTGGTCGTCAGGTGGCGTCCGTCTCGTCTGCTGACCTCTGGACGACCTCATCGAGCGCAGAGAGACGCCGACTGCTGATTCGTCCTTGTCACCGCCGAGCCTCTCGCACCGCCTGCCTCACTCCTCCTCTTCCTCACCCCATTCTCTCTCTCTCTCTCTCTCTCTCTCTCTCTCTCTCTCTCTCTCTCTCTCTCTCTCTCTCTCTCTTCATCGGGCGCCGCATCTGTCTGGCGATTGGGTGTGATTGTGAGCCCGGCTGGTAGCCGTCGGTTGCCGGGGCCTCAAACGACGTGAGGACTGTTGAAGGACAGAGGATGGAAGGAGGAGGAGGAGGAGGAGGAAGAGGAGGAGGAAGAGGAGGAGATCATCGGTGGGGAGTCTTCGGGGGAGATAAGTGTGTGAGGTGAGGGAGAGGGTGAGGACGGTGGGGGGAAGTAGGAGGTGAAGACAGCCAGCTGTGTCCTCGGAGGCGGAGCACAGGTGTGTGTGTGTGTGTGTGTGTGTGTGTGTGTGTGTGTGTGTGTGTGTGTGTGTGTGTGTGTGTGTGTGAAATAAATGAACTAACACACTCCTGCTGATCCTCTTTGTTTTTCTTTTCTATCTATCTATCTATCTATCTATCTATCTATCTATCTATCTATCTATCCCTCCCTCCTTCCCTCCCTCCCTCTCTCTCTCTCTCTCTCTCTCTCTCTCTCTCTCTCACTCTCTCTCACTCTCTCTCTCTCTCCGTCCTTCCCTCCCTCCCTCCCTCTCTCTCTCTCTCTCTCTCTCTCTCTCTCTCTCTCTCTCTCTCTCTCTCTCTCTCTCTCTCTCTCTCTCTCTCTCTCTCTCTCCTCCCTCCATCCATCCATCCATCCATCTATCTATCTATCCATCCATCCATCCATCCTCAGGCCAACAAGACAACCAGGTAACAAATACATAAAATAAAGGTACATTGAGTAAACCTGAGCGTAGACAAAGAGGTGGTATTGTGTAGTATTGTGTAGTATTGTAGTAATAAACAGGAAGTCATGTAATCCTTCAGTCCTCTGACCCTTGAGTCAGAAAGGGAAAATAAAATGTGAGAAAACCAAATTAAAACTCAAATGTCAGTGTTCATGCTCAGGGTACCAAACGTGTTCACGACAGATTTTATGAACAAAAGAAAAGAAAGAAAAAGTGAAACGGCTTCTTAAAAAAACAGACTTTGAAGCGTCAAACTGAGATAAATGTGTCTCGCGCTCTGACAAGCGGCCGTCGATGGAGCGAGGTCTTAATACGGTGGAAAAGAACAAAAAGAGATCTGTCTTTGCCCTCGGAGCCGGCAGCTCGTGGTCAATAACCGGTGTTTCCCGCGGAGACGGCGGTCTTTGAAGGCAGCACGATAATCTCTTCTTTAAGAACTCTCCAACGGGGCTTTGACGCTTGAAGAAGACGTCTTCTGTCAGCGTCAGAGGCCAGGGGGGGGGGGGGAGGGGCTCCTGCTGGGCTCGTGTGTTCGATGCCCGCTGTGTAACCATGGCAACCCCGAGGTCAAATCTGTGTTCGCGGTCGGGCCGCCGCCGCCGAGGCACAGCAGTGCTCCCTGGGAAGTATTTTAGCACGCTGTAGGGCCAGCCTTCGCTGATTAGCATGCTAATGTTAGCTAATTAGCTCATAAGTACAGCTGAGGCTGATGGGAATTAATAATACATTTTGCAGGTATTTGTCATAAAAACTAAATTGTATTCGACAAATACAGAAATTAAACGTTTATTAAATGGAATGTATATATATATATATATATATATATATATATATATATATATATATATATATATATAAAATTGTGTTTGAATTGTGTGTTTGCAGCTAAAATTGTCATCCAGACAATAATTTTGAGGTGAGTAAAGTTTCATTCTATAACAAAACATCCGCGCAGCACAATGTGATTATAGTTCGTCCTTTCTGCATTTGGCAGCTGCGACTGTGTTACTTTCAGCCTGAATTGTGTGTTTAACTTCTTCATTGTTGTCTTAAATTACAGTTCTCTCTGCAGTTCTGCCGAGAGACTCGACAACGTGCTGCAAAGACCCAACGCAGCTTCACGTGAAGGCGCTCATGACCGGGTTGCTTTGTCGTACCGGGCCCTGCTCGCACATGCACATATAAATATATATATAAATATATTCACACACACGCCTACATTTACTAGTCAAACTGAACGCTGTGTTCCCAGTTCGAGTGTAAAAGCTCTCCGCTCGTGTGGGAGTCCATTTGTAAACGTCCATAAAAATAAAAAAAAAAGACCCGCTGAGGTTTTCTGCTCCACTTCCAGTTCGGTGTTCTGGTTCCAACCGGAAAACATTTATAGAAACGTATAAACAATCATCTGGTTTCCTCATTCGGTGTCACAGCTCCCGATGCCGCAGGCGCGCTCGCTTCTTAACATTCACGTGCTTATTTCTTATTTTTACATGTAAAATGTCAATCCAGCGGCGTGTTCGTTAAACCGCACAAAAAAATGATTTAACAGACTTTGATGTTAAAATAAGTGGTTGAATACTACAATGCAAACCAGGAGAAACTCCGTGGGGTTGTGGTGAATTTGCTGTCTCCCGCTTTGGGAATCAAACCGACGTCCTCCTCCACGTCCCAGATTAAACATTCTCAGTGGGAAACAGGAACTCGGCGGCTCGGCTCCTGATTTATTCATCGAGCGTCCGAGGGGTTAAAGCGGCGAAGCCGTGGAGTCCGTCGCGGCTGCGGCCAGCTGTCAGGACTCGGGTGTCCGCTTCCCCCTCCTCGTCTCGTTGGAAGGGCGTGGCACACGTGCGTCGTCACCTTTTGTCTCACCTTTTGTGTTTCTTGTGTGTCTCTTTTATTCTTTGTGGTCCGCGTGGAGGTTTTCCTCGAGACAGAAACCCCCTGGAGGGTGAAGCGTAAACGCTGCGATCCGAGAGCTGGCGATGGCGTGTATTACTTCACTGTATTGTCCGGGAGGATGAGCCGCCTGTAACTCAAACGCCCCGCCGCTTTTTTAAAATAAAGACACAGCTATAATCTCAGTTTCCCAAAGCTATCGGCTTCCTATCTTAAAGGAAGCGGAAGCTCCAAACTCAGGGGACGGACACACAAAACGGTTTTCTTGTCAAAGCCAGGAAGCTAAATTAGCCTTAAAACTACTAGCGCTGCTGTTTGTCTGTGGATAAGTGACATAGAGACGTCTGTCAATCACAGTAAGCCCCGCCCCTAAAGCGTCCGCTCCTTTAGAAGATTTGAAACGAGAGATTGAGACATAAACTCATGTTTACAATATTTATTAAGGGGAATAAATCAAGAGAGAAGTAGAGTCATTTTCTCATAGACTTCAATACAATTGGATATATTTTTGCAACCGTAGGAGTCGCCCCCTGGTGGTCAGTACGGAGAATGCAGGTTTTAAGACACTTTCACAATGTTTACCTTTGAGATGTGGCGGAGTCGAAGTATAAAGTCACAGAAAATACTCCAGTAAAGTATGAGTACCTCGAATAGGTACTTAAAGAAAGCATGTGAGTGTATTTCAACAGGCGGACTTCAGGATTTGTCGGTGAAGTCAAGGACAAACGTCACTTTTATCACGACTGCACTGTGAAACTCATCTGAAAACGTCGGGATGAATCCGCGTTTCCTCAGCAGGCCTGATGTGTTGCGACAGACTGACAGAAGAAGATAAAACAGGGAGTTAAAAGCTCTTTAGTTCTGAAAATTAATCTTCCTCTGAAGTAAAGAGAATAAAAGAGAGCCAAAGGGACACAGCTGGAGCAGCTTTTTATTGACTGGCCTTCTTCTTTATTCATGAAAATCAGTATAAAAAAAAAAAGAAAAGCTGTCACGAACCTTTTCTGCTCCGAGCCCCCAGCGCCTGATTTTTGAGAAAACAATTCTCTCTTTTTTAAAACATAAACTTAATTATCTCCGCTACCACAATGTTTATTAACTTCATTCAAAGTTCTACAATACTGTAGCCCTTGTGAGAATATACACATGGGTACGAAAATAAATAAAGTAACTGTTCAATTTAAGTACTTTAAGTAACTCCGTGAACTTGCTGCAGCGACGTAACGTTTCACTAAACGCGTGATAAGTTTCATTTAACAAAGTCTGAGTTCAATAACAAACACATCCAGGTAACCGTGAGGTTTGTGTGAATCTAACAAAGTAATCTATGTTCTTATAAACTTTATATTTCTACCTGTAAAGTCACAAAAAGGCTTCCCTGAAGGGAAGATGTTTCTGCTTCCGGGTCGTAGAGCACCAGCAGAAGCTCCTGAAGATTTAAAGCCGCAGTACGCAAAAAAATCCAACAATGTTTTCCCATAAAACACGTAACTTTTCAATTTTTGAACCAAACGACACGGTTCTTTTAGTATAACACCTTCCTAATATGTCAAAGCTTTGTTTTGCAGCGCTTTGTGTTGGCCCTCACCTTTCCAAAAAGGTGTGTTAATAGTAAGTGGGATGTTGTTAAGGCTCTAAACCATGGAGTTGAAAAAAACGCTCGAGAACGGATTTTTGGCAAATCTTGCTCATAATCATGCTGGAAGTATTATAATTGTTATTAAAAAAGAATTTAAACATTCAAGAAAAAAATAGATTCGGAAGCACAACATGTGAAAGACGTTTGTCCTTCTGCTTTTTTACAGCGGCAACGCAGACATTTCTCTTTCTATTAATCCTCGCTAACACAGTCTTCCTCCTCTTGCGCAACCCTGAACACACGCGTGTCGGGTGTTTGCACAGCCGAGGAACACGTGTGCGTAATGAATCAGTCGTCGCTGCCGTGAAAACGTACATTGAAGCGTGGGTGGTGTTCTGTGATTTATGAACTCTGCTGTAATCAAGTGATTCACAGTTTATGTGTACGTACATTACTGATCAACTCTCTGCGGCGAGGTATCAAAGACCAACAGACATTTTTCACCGGCGGTAAACAAACGCGACCGCCAACAAGCGATCCCAGATGTCTGCGGGGAGCCGGCCGGCGGCGGCCTGCGTGTCGCCGCTGAGAAGTCACGTCTGCACAGCATCGCATGTCAAATGTGGTATTATTAAACCATCAAGCTGATGGAGAAACAGCCGGCTCTCAACAAGAAAGAAACCGGGAGGCCCATGGGGAAGTCAAATACACTGAAGAATGGTGAGGAAGACAGGAAAGAAACTGAAACTTCATCTTAAATGTTACTTCCTGTCCACATCTGTCGATGTTTTACTGCACAACACGCCGACCTCTCATACTATAGTTAGTTTTTCATGTGGAAACATAAAGAATTTCACTTTAACTTCATCAAACAAGACTGAAAATCTTCTGAAATAAATAATGTGTTGACGCTACGAGCTAGCAAGCTAATAGAGCTAGCTTGCAGCTGTAACTAACCAGACAGACGTTTTAATTAGTTACTTAGTAATGAATTCATGAGAGTTCAATAAATATATAATATACAGTAACTAAACAGTCATTTAAATATATAATAATACTGAAAAATGTTGCAACCGTAGCTCGAACCGGTGACGGTGCGCTCAAAGCGATCGCTACGTCATGTGATCTGTTATCCTTACTTTATCCTTTTTTGTCGTTCTTCCTCTTCCTCCTCCGTCTTCTTCTATTTGATGTTTTAACATCTGCATTATTTTGTGTTTTCCTGCGCTGGATTCGTACGCTGCGTGATGTTCATTTTCCTGGTTTTCACGCATATTTGTGCGCTCATTGTTGAGAACAAAAGGACGCTCGTCTGTTATTGTCGCGCTGACGATGAATAAAGAAGTGACACCTGAAGCCGGGCCGTTCATGTCTGAATGAAACATGTTCCACTGCGACGTGCAGATTCACTGTGGCGTGTGTGTGTGTTTACGTGTGTGTAGTTGTGGGTTTTTAGTGGAGGGGGTGGGGGCATTACCACAATGATGATAAGTGCAGTTCAGACGGCCCTCACGACCTCCAGCGAGCCGCCTGCCAGCGGTCGGTAATGAGCGGGGCGGAGGCGCCGAGTGTTTTGTCTGTTCAGGAAAACAACAACAACAACAACAGAGGAACAACATTTCAGCCCGACTTCACTTACTGGTATTGGAAAATAAAAGCATGCGCAGACTACAAAACACTTGTTTTTACCCAAAGAGGAATGGACTCCCTCCTGCCCCCCAAACCACAGCAGCGTTTGAACTCAGAGCCCTCGGATGATACTTACTGTCGCGTTCTCCTCTGACGGATGGTCTCTGACTTTAACTGATGATTTTTAAATGTTTTATTAATTACAAAAAACAACTTCATTACAAGAACCAACGTAAGAGCTTGTTCCTCTTCAGGGGAGCGCTAAACCGTTTCTTTAAACTGTCTGAATTGACCGTTAAAAACGTAATTTTAGCCGTTAAAACGGCGCACGCCGACGTCCGGTTTAACCATATTTTTGTCCTTCAAAATAAAAGCACCTTGGCAGACGAAAACGTGCAACAAAAAAACAATAGAATTGATTGGCAAACATATTGTGTTACTTACACTTAGTTTTAAATGTCGTTCTCCTATAATGACTACTGTGATGCTAATCGCTATGCTAACGTAGCACCTGTGAATGCTAACGCGGGGTCAAGACTCTTTAAAACACCAGAAATGCAGTTTAAAATGTTCAGCGCTTTTCCTTTTTTCTGCAACTTGTTCATTCACAGTCTTTCTTGTTTATATTTTTTGTTAATTAAAGCAGCTAAAGCGCATTAAAAAAAGAATATAAACGTTTTCATGAGATTTCCTACCAACTGTCTCGTGAGGAAACGTAGCTTGATGATCGTTTATGGAAACGTCTTCTCTGACAAATGGGAAAATAATCTCTGTAAATAAAGCATTAAAGAAAAATGGTAGTTCCTGTCCCTTATAATCCTCTAACTCTCCCACACACACACGCACGCACACACACACACACACACACACAAGCAAAAACCTGTGGATATCCAACAGGTCTTTAGTTACATCCACCTACCAATCGTTCTCTCAGAGCGTCTGTAAACGCTGTTTTCAGACGTCACCTTCCGTGTGTGTGTGTGTGTGTGTGTGTGTGTGTGTGTGTGTGTGTCTTCCTCCCAGCAGACAGCAGCAGCTCCGCTGGGTTTTTCTGCGTCTGGAGGCAGCAGGTGAGGAGATTCTGCTCGGTAACCCGTCGTCATGGAAAAGACACCATCTGCGCCGTGATTGGTGGAGAGCGGCGGCTCGAGGGCCGTCTGGTGTCTTCTGTCAGACGCAGGAACCACAGCGAGGCGTCTCCGGCTCGTTGAAAACAAAGTGGAACTGAACCAACAGAAACAAACGGACGGATTAAAAAACAGAAGCGTCACGAGGTGAACGAGTCGCGGAGAGGCTTCAACGTCGGATATTTACGATATTTCGTCCGATTGCGCGAACAGATTCTGCACAGAAGATGCCGCTTCTTTTTAATTTAGTTGTACACACTTCTGCATGTGTAAGATTCATGTGATTACAAATCACTACAGATTTTTTGTTTATCGACAACAACACTAATCTCTTTTTTTTTATGCTGCCACTAGAGGGCACCAAAGTCAGACATTTTCTAATTACACTAATAGTTACATATATTTCGGTGTCCCTCCGTCAGCTCGTTTTTCTCTCCATCTTCTCTTATCTTCATCTGACAACAAAGAGTGCGATGACATTTGTCGGACGGTGGAACGGCTTTGACTTCGGATACTTCTGAGCGCGGCGATCTGACATTTGCAGCCGCCTCACCGCCGCCATTACCGGTCGGCTTTTTGCAGAAGCGATAATCCACGATCGACGACGCAATGAACGTCTTCCACGAGAAACTGTGTGAAAATGTGCTCAACTGGACTTATTATTCTGGTTTAACTCGCCGTTTTACTCGCTTACTTTACTCTCGTGTGTCTTTTCGCCTCGTTCATGTTGCCGTCCCACCTTCCTCCTCCTCTTCCTCCTCCTCTGCAGTGTCCTCCAGCGATGTCCAGGGGAGCCTTTTACACAATTACTGCCAGAGAGCCATAATTTCATTCTCTCCGTCTCTGTTGGTGGGTAGATGAGAAGGAAAAAAAAAAAAAAAGAGGGCGCTGCACCTGGAGAATACATAATGGATCAGAGAGCGTTGGATAAAAATAGCCGGGCGGAACGAGGGAGGGAGGATACATGACTCGGTCCTCCTCCGGCGCGGAGAGGCCTGTGGTTTACATCTGAACCTCGTGTTGCTCTGGGAGAGGAGCGGATGGTCGTGGTGTATTTTTTTATTTTGTATATGTTTTTTTTCTTCCTCCCCGTTTGGAAGACATCGCTTTGAACCCGGCGCTGCCGGCTGCTTCGATAAGACGCCGCGGCGCTCCGGATTGGAGTCAGATGTGTGGCGCAGTTGGCGGCTCTTCCTCTGTTGTTGAAAGTCAACCCGGATGAATAAGAGGGTTCAGTGTTTTTCATAACGAGCACGAGATGTGGACCGAAGTTTTCTTCGAAAGCTGAGGCCTGAACACTCACACACACACACACTCACACACAGACGTGGACATGTTCCCAAAGGCTTCATTCAGACTGCAAATCTAATTGGTTTCTTAAATCAAATCTTTAAAGACAGGCTGCCCGCACCGTTATTTGCAAGAGATCAGATGACATCTGTGTGTCCAGACAGATGCTGCGGTAACAATGTAGGTAACGATTCAGGGAACAATGTAGGTAACGATTCAGGGAACAATGTAGGGAACGATTCAGGGAACAATGTAGGGAACGATTCAGGGAACAATGTAGGTAACGATTAAGGGAACAATGTAGGTAACGATGGAGGTAATGATTTAGGGAACGATGTAGGTAACAATGTAGGTAACGATTGAGGGAACAATGTAGGTAATGATTCAGGGAACAATGTAGGTAACGATGTGGGTAATGATTTAGGGAACGATGTAGGTAACAATGTAGGTAACGATTGAGGGAACAATGTAGGTAACAATGTAGGTAACGATTCAGGGAACAATGTAGGTAACGATTGAGGGAACAATGTAGGGAACAATGTAGGTAATGATGTGGGTAATGATTGAGGGAACGATGTAGGTAACAATGTAGGTAACGATTGAGGGAACAATGTAGGTAACGATGTAGGTAACGATGTGGGTAATGATTGAGGGAACAATGTAGGGAACAATGTACGTAACGATTGAGGGAACAATGTAGGTAACGATGTAGGTAATGATTTAGGGAACGATGTAGGTAACAATGTAGGTAACGATTGAGGAAACAATGTAGGTAACAATGTAGGTAACGATGTAGGTAATGATTTAGGGAACAATGCAGGTAACGATTCAGGGAACAATATAGTGAACAATGTAGGTAACAATGTAGGTAACGATGTAGGTAATGATTTAGGGAACAATGTAGGTAACGATTCAGGGAACAATGTAGGCAATGATGTAGGGAACAATGTAGGGAACGATGTAGGTAACGATTGAGGGAACAATGTAGGCAACAATTCAGGGAACAATGTAGGCAACAATTCAGGGAACGATTTAGGGAAAAATGTAGGTAATGATGTAGGGAACAATGTAGGAAACAATATCAGTAACGATTTAGGGAACAATGTATGTAAAAATGTAGGGAACTATGTAGTGAAAGATCTAGGTAACAATGTAGGTAACGAAATAGGAAACAATGTAGATAACAATGTAAGTGACAATGTAGGAAACGATATAGAAAACAATGTAGGTAACAATGTTATCTACATCGTTACCTTCATTGTTTCCTTCAATGTAGCTAACAATGACGGAAACAATGTATGTAACCATGTAGATAACAACGTAGCTTTGATTTTTGATTTTCGATTCAGGTCCTGCACACCTGCATATGTCATAACTGTTGTCCACTAGAGGACATAAAATACGTCCATTCACTCTTCCTTTAGCTCTGGTTTGCTGTTTTAAGTACACAGAGAGCTGCTGCTGCATTGTGTCCTATTGTCGCCTTCATCGTACTAAAAAGGCTGATACGTTTCTTTGTTTGGTCAAATCACTCAGCCTTTTAAAAGTGTTCCTGTTGCCCAGGATGTTTTGTCGCCACAAAGGAAACAAAAAACAAGTCGAAATCATCTCCGGACGTCTCTCTAGTTAAGTCTGCTCAGCGGCCAAGCCCGATTGCGCAATATCGTAACGACCAAAGGAAAGCAAACGGCCCGAGAAAACTCCCACACCGGCTACACGGCACAATTAAATACCCCATGTTTCACTTTTACAAGAGAAAAAGGCTCCAAGAAGAACAGCTATTTTCTCTTTGGACTGAAGCCGCATCCCGCTGTGTCGTGTGTGTGTTGTACTCCCACACAGTTCACATGTTTACAACTGATCGCTATGCAAAGATACAGAAGAGTAAAGTCGACCTGGCACGTTTTCTGAGGAGGTGCGTGTTTACTCTTCCACTTTGTCGGGTACTGTTTCATCATATTTATGCACTTGCATTCTTCCAAATGACGTATTATTCGTATTCAAAAGTCTCCAAAGTTTGGTTTTCTCCAGTGAAAGTGAAAGTGGTGTCACTCTGGTCCGAATGAACGCGGTCACCAACCACAGCTCACGCTCCTTCACGCCGTCTCCTGCCACAACGGGACACTTCCTGTCTCTTTTGACTGATGGGTCATTTCACACCTGCATGATTCAACAACCAAAAAAAGAAACCTTCCAAGCGAACGCTGATCTGAAGACTGTAGTCGCGACTAACCTGCAGTCTAACGGATAGTCTGATGTGTTGTTCTCATTAGATGATGGGGGGTTCAGCACACATTCATATTTAGATGAGTTTCAACCGGCACGCCAAAGACCGGAGAGATTGGAGAGCGTCCCGACGATGAAGGCAAAAAAAGAAAACCTCACGTCCCGCCTGCCAGCAACCCAAAACGAACAGCCGACGCAGAAATCAGATTCTTCTTCTTTCCTTTTTTTCTTTAACAAATCTCTGCGGACCAAACAGAGTCCAAGAATTACACTTGGCACATGCGAGACGTGCTGGAAAGGCTTCAGCCGTAAACCGTAAGCTTTCAGTCAATATGACAGACCTCCCAAATCAACCAAATCCCCCCGAATGCCCCCACTAACCCCGCTCTTGAGGAACGTTAACTCCTGGGTTTTTGAGGGTTTTTTTGTGTGTGTGCTGGAAGCTCAAAGCGTTCGTCTTTCTGGCCACGAAGCAAGAAACAGGACGGAGCCGTGTAACCGGAGAGAAGAGAGTTTGCGGTCATTGAAGCTTCTCCGCGAGGCCCCCAAAAAAAAGAGAAACAAATGGTTTGCTTCTCTGTTAGCCATCGCCGCTGGCTCGCGTCCCGGACTCCTCGATCTCTGGAGGCTGGCGTCTGTTCGCTTCAACAACAAGAAAAGAAAACCTGCATCAGCAAGAACAACAGAAAGCACTCGTCGCGTTCACAAGGTATCGCATCACGCGTTGGACCGGCCTCATCGCCTTCAGGTCCTCTCAGGACATTACATTACATTGAGCCGACGCTTTTATCCAAAGCAACTTACAATAAGCGCGTTCAACCGTGAGAACACACTCCGGACAACAAGAAGCAGGAAAGTACAATTTCTTCAATGGGACAAAGTAGAAGGAGTCGTTTTAAAATAGAAACCAGGACGTCTAACTGTCTGTTTTGGACCTTTGGACCAGTTTAAGCATTAAAAAACTGATCGAAAGTATACATCCAAAAACTACGTCTAAACTACGCCTTTAGAGACACTGCTGGCTTTTATTGTGAAAGATGAAAACCACAACGGGATTGGCTAGCGCCTTAAGTCGCGGTTTGAAAGCTCCTATAAATTTACTTTGGTCTGAAAGAAATGTAAACTCATTCGCTGCATTCCTAATGAAAGTATCCTATTCATGACAAAAACAATATTTAAGTATTCTAATGTAAAAATGAGTTGCACAAAAAAAACTTAAGGCCCTTATATGTTAGAGGGGACAAATTCACTTGATCAGACGACCTGCATTCATCTGCTGAATCACACAGACACTTTGATCCGACCTGTTTGCACTGATAAGCAGCTTTCAATGACGTCTCGGCCAATAATGTGCGCTAATAAAAAACAGTTCTTCTCAAGATAAAAGTAACAGCTTTATGGTCTAAATCAATCTATGATGCCACAGAAAATGAGACAAGAGATGACAGTAAAAGAGGAAGGAGAGTCTGCAGCCATGCTGGTGGCTGTGTGAGGCTGCAATGTGAGCTACATGCTAATGTAAACATGCTAACATGCTCATGATGACAATGCTAACATGCTATAATGACTTATGGCTTTATTTATTTGATGCAGACATTAGATGTGGCATTAGAGTGCATAGCATACATCTAAGCACAAAAAAAACAGATGCACTGTGTTAAGTGTGTATATAGCTAACCGCTAATTAGCAGAAAACACTAAATGCAATGATGGCTGACGGGAAAAGTTAGTCAGTTCTGCAGGTATTTGGTGTTTACTGCTGGATGAAAAGTCAGAGCATCACCAATTTCCGACCCGTGAACGATCAAATGAGTACATTTTAATATCAGACGACCAGAAAATACACAGGTTTTTTTGTGCTTAAGGGCCCAAGCGGTCGCCTGCTTCCCTCCCAGAGACGAGAGGCGATCGGGTCCGACAACCAGAGGGCTTATTACGATGTTGGCAAAGCTGGATCTCAAAGGGGTCAGAGGTCAGCGTGCGTGACCGATTACGACATGGACAACAGGTTTTGAGGAACACGCTAAGCTTAACCTTCGTCAAACCTGACGAAATAAGACTTTCGAAATAGGAGGAATGTATTTTTTGAAGGGTAGTTTTTGTTGCAGGAACCCCCAAAACAATAAAAACCTTTGAAAAGCGAGAGGAAGTGCCCTCAGAGTCACGAGGAGACGGCGGTTCGTGCAAGTGTTTCTGCTCTCAGTTTTTTTTTTCCTGGCCTCCTTTTCCTCCGAATGAAGCGCTCCCAACTCCGGCAGATAAGAGACTCGCAGCCGTGCGGCCGCGTTCGTTTCATGTGCTTTTTTTCCTTCTTCTTCTTCTTCTTTCTGGCAGCGACATCACAGCCCGAATGTTCTCATTTCATTGGAAACCGGCGGCGTGGGAGGAGTCCAGGGGTGAGGCGCCTCAGCGAAGGGCCAACGTGGGTTTATCGCTCAGGCGGCGGCAGCGGCGGAGGCGCCACAGGAGTTTCCATCACCCAGGATTACCTGACCTACTTTCGGCGGTGTGTTTTAAGACGCCGGCGGAGGGAGGAGGAGGGAACACAGAGCCTCTGTACTCTCGCTAAGAGCCTCGGCGAACTTTGACCCTTCGAGGACAGGAATCCCTCGACAGCAGGCCGGCAAACAGAGATGTAAAGGTGCTTACGGTCCTCTGGGTTCTATTCATGGCTCTATTATTGGTTCAGTAACTGAGCCGAGCGGCTATACTCACCGACCGACAGTCACTCGGTGTGTTTGCATCCACCTGTTTCTATCAGGAAAACCCACGATTGCGATTTTCTTGACCGTTGCCGATTTCCCGATTTTCTGTTTTAAACGCTCCAAAATGAGTGAGGTTGAGAAACCTTGAGTGGAATAGATTTTACAAATCTACTTTCTCACAGTGCTGAAGTTTGTTTTCACACCTCAAACAAGATAAACAGTAATGTAACCAGTCCAGTTGTTGGTGATGATGGCTTAAAGGTCCGGCGTGTCGGGGGTTCGGAGCATCTATTAGCAGGAATGTTTTCATTGGTGTATTTCTTTGTGTTCGAGGGTTTTGAACCTGCCAACAATTGACAAATAGCAAAAACAACTTGACATATGTGAATTATTGTGAACTATTTCAAGTCAATGGGACCATCTGGGCGAGAGGCGTCGCCGGTTCAACTTCTAGAGGGCGCTGGAGAGCCATTTTTTGGCACTTTTTCCTCTACGCCTCTATCAGATGGCTATTTTCACCAGGCTGTTCCAATTTTGGTGATTTTTGGACTATGGCAAGTCCCCCAAAAAGCAGTCCAATGTATAGAAATAAAGATCAGTTTCAATAGGGTCCCTTGACCACGTCAGTTGCTCGGACCCTAATAAAGGTCCAGCGTGTCGGATTTCAGGGGATCTATTCGCAGAAATTGCATATAATATGCATATATATGTTTTCATTGGTGTATTAATCACATTAAACTAAGAATTGTTGTGTTTTTCGTTAGTTTATAATGAGCTCTTAGCATCTACATAGAGAGCAGAGCCTTTTAACGGATGTTTCTACGGAAGCCCGGAAGGGACAAACCAAAGAGAAAGGCCACCGTAGTTCCCCGACGCACTTGTGAAAACTGCGGTAATGCAATATTGTTGCCCCAAATGTTGGGTTATTATGGTATAGATGGAGGAGATTGAGGAGAAGATCCTGAAGCTCCTGCTTCTTGCCCCCGTAAGAGTTATTTCTGAATGATGGACAACATTCTGAAAATACCATCCAGGCCAGAATGTCCTCTCTAAAGGCAACGACGCGCAACCGCATACCGCATTGTTGCCCTTTGACTGCAGGAAGCCTCACTGTGCTGCGGAGTCTGCTGCTGTCAAGCTGAGCATCGAACACACAGAACATTCTTTCTACTTTCTGACCGCTCGCTGGTTTTGTGACGAGAGGGAGAAGAAAGAAAAAAAAAAAAAGACGCGAATGCGGCTCCTTGGAACTCTTTGAAAATGAAGGAATGTGTCCGAGCCTCCAGAGGACGCCGATGATTATAATGATGATGATGATGATGGTGATGATACTGACTCTGGGGGCTCACAGAGCTGTGGGGTTTGGCCGACGGCCCCGCTGGGAAACATTGCATGCAAGGCGTAGGATTAGCGATGCGCGCTCGCTGCTGTGAACCAATCGGATCAGAGTCCCCCGAGATGTCTGATCCGATTCCCGAAGAGAAGAGGAAGAAGAGACTCACGGAGAGCCCCCCCCCCTGCTCAACCCTTTTTCTAACATCTCTGTGGTTTTACGCTGCTTGTGTGTCTTGAACAGTTCCACTACTAAAATGTTTCCAACACAAACGTTTGCCCTTGAGCAAGGCTCTGCATTCCAGAGCCAATAACAACTGGTTGTACTGGGCCAGCTTCCTGAATCTACCTAAGTTCTGGAAATAGTATTCAAAATAAAGTTTTTCCAGCCGTGTCAGAACAGGACCAGACCTTTTTTTTATTTTATTTTACTCCACATATGGCACGTTGGGTAAAACCACTTGCTATTCACCACAGATCCCAGTTCAGTGAAGCTTTAAGCTTGTTTCACGTCAAAGTGGGAAGCCAGTTAGGGATCATGTGACAGGGGAGGAAAGAAATATGAAAAGAAGCAGATGGTGGCTCAGCAGAGAAACAGCATCTTCAACTATTTATCAAATGTTTAGTCTGGAAAACCTCATAAAATAACGAAATGTTCATCACAATTACCCAGAAGCCCCAGGTCTGACCAACCTCAGTACTGAAAACAGAATAAAAGTGAGTCTTCTTGTTTTTGCTCAAAGCAGAAAAAAAGCAAAACAAACCAAAAACGTGTAATTTGTGTGTGTGTGTGCGTGTGTGTGTGCGTGTGTTTACTGTACAAAGGGGTCATCTGAGTTTGAATACTTCGTAGTGTAAATCCCAAATAATCCTGCGTAATCTTTATAATCTTACTCAGCCTTGATTTAAAGGGTAATTTACTGAAACTGTGTGTGTGTGTGTGTGTGTATGCGTGTGCGTGTGTGTGTGTGCGTGTGTGTGTTTTTCCTACAGAAGCCACAGCAGCCACTTTGAGTGTATTAGCCGTCTGCTGATTGTTTGTTTGGCTTCACTGAGACTGACCAATCAGAGGGCAGCGAGTGTGTAATGCCCAACTTCCTGTTAGCGTCTGTTAGCTCGCTAGCTAGCTTAGTCATCTGTCCTCATTCTGACGTCATTAAGTATCTTTCATAACTTGGGTTATTTTGTTAGCATTAAGTAACTACAGTTCCCATGAGTCTTTGCACCATGAGACCTCATCAGAGTTGTGTTTGGTTAACGCTAAACACACAAGAAGAAATATACACATCCCCAAATACAAAATGTCTGGTTAAAATAAATACTTAGACTCTTGCGTGAGCATTTGAACTACAGGTCAGAAAGTGATAATCACGGTAGCTTGTGCATTCTGTGATCTTCATAATGTTTCAACCAAATCATCTCGTCCTTTGTTTGTTCGCTCACTTTCTACTGACCTGACTTCCCCTCCCCACCCGCAAGAAAGAAACCCAAACAAACAAACACAGATCCAGACCTCGGCGCTCTGCAGGAAGCCCGCGAGCCGCTCTCTGCACGTCCGATCAGACGACGGCGTCTGTTGTGCATTATTGACATGAAACCTCCAGCGGAGAGAGAGACAGAATCCTCTCGCGGTTCATGTGATCTGGCAGCTGAATCCCTCCGCTGGCTGCTCCGGGCAGTGACACAATCTGAGCGTGAGCGGGCGCCGCATGTGTGTGTCCGCACTCGCGTTGTCTTCAGCCCAACGCTTCTGAGGTTTCATTTTGTGTGATTTTTTTTGTAGTTGTGGGGTTTGATGGGGTATATTGCTGTGTTCCTGCTGCTGATGAGATAACTCGACTATGAAAAAAAAAAAGATGAATGATTAAAAATCGTGAAACATCTTTTTTATTGTTAGATCTTTACCACTCAGTGGGAAAAGAAATAGCGCTTGTCCTGTAGGGGGCGCCAGAGAAAATCATAAAGATGTAGGCTGTCTTTAAGAAGTGGGCGTCTCTTGAAGCGGCAGCGACATGTCAATCACAATAAGTCCCGCCCCTAAAGACTTGAAACTAGAGATTGAGACATAAACTCATGTTTACAATGTTTACTGAGGGAATACATCAAGAGAGAAGTAGTCATTTATATAGACTTCTATACAACCAGAGGAGTCGCCCCCTGGTGGTCATTAGAGAGAATGCAGCTTTAACACATGAAGCATAGACTTCTATACAACCAGAGAAGTCGCCCCCTGGTGGTCATTAGAGAGAATGCAGCTTTAACACAAAAAAAGAAGAATGCTCTGTTGAAAAAGTAGCCAAATCCTTAAAAATGTAGCGTTTCCAGCATTAATGTCTGAAGAGAAATGGATACAATGTACATGCTGATGTTTAACATGTAACAATTACCTTTACAGCTAAATTCTGAAGTTTAGTATGCAGTTTAGTATGCAACACTTGCTGTTAACTCCTCGAAAAGGAGCTATAGTGGTTCGGGCATCTGATTAGGATGCTTCCTAGACTCCTTCCCTCGCTGTTAGGAGGCCTCAGGGATTATGATTTATCTCGTCGAGGCCCTCGTGACCCGGCTCCGGATGAGCAAAAGGAAATGGATAGATGAATGGAGTGTCAGACAAGAGGAAAACCTAATTTGTCGGGTAGCGCTATATTAAAAGTTAGAGGATCAAAAGGAAACTTTTAGGATCCTCTGGGGGCCATGAACGTCTGCACACATTTTAACGGCAATCTATCAAATTGATAAATATCTAATAGAACCAACTTTTCCGTCCTCGGAGCCGAGTCTTGTGGCTGTGAAAGATGTTTAAATACTCTCATGAACTTTGCAGTTTTGGGATAGTGTAGTGTTTTTTTTTTCTTTTGCTGCAACTAGGATCCTGTTTTTAGATCGTAAATCCATAAACATACCGCCTCGTCAAATGTTTTCAGGGGCCATCCGTCGACAAATACATCACAACCGAGGATCTGAGAGTTTGATGACACAGGTGAGAGATTATCAGACAGAATAAAAAGTACAAAATACACAAAAGCATCGACTTCCCCCCCAATGCTGTTCCTCCCGATCCTATTTAATCACTGCCATGTGCTGGACGGAGGTCAAAGGTCACAGAGATGTGAGCACGCTATGCGCTTTCAGGTTCTCATTAGCCAGAAAGGTCACCTCAAGCCGTGTGGGAGAGAAGGTCTGTTTTGTTCAGGAGGATTGTGGGTAAAAAAAAAAAAACGAGGAGAAACAAGAGTCCGACAGTGACGATGGGAGAACTGGACAGAATTCAACTGAATCTTTTTTTTCATTTTAAGTTGCAGATAAAAGGTCAACGCTCAATTTGCGGGAGCAACACACACACACACACACACACACACACACGCACACACACACACACACACTAAAATAGGCATGCAGATACTTTCCAACATCATTTTTGGAAAAAACAAATGTTAAACACAATATATTTCTGTCTTTTTTCATCATCCAATTGAAAAATGTGTTAATATTTTTTTTTAATGAAGTCTACCGATCAGAGAGAGGAGCTCGATCGCCTGCAGGGGAACAAATTTGCAGACTTTCTTGATATTTTTCCAAAGAAATTAAAATGGAACTTTATTGATTTTTCTTCTTTTTACATTTAAACATCTTCCTGTGACACAAATGTTCAGAAAATAATCACATCCACTTTTATTTTGAAATTGCGTTTATCTTGGCTACTCGCACTAATATCAATAAATAAATATCAATAAATAAATTGAATGCACTGTGCACTTTGTGTACAGAAGAGACACATACTTTCAATCTTCTTTGTGAATATTTACACAAAGACTTTTTGACTATAGTTGTATTCATGTACCTGCATTTGTTTAACTTACAGTCGCACTTTGGGACACAAACACCGGCCTAGTGTCTGTTTAAAGGGGGAAAAAACAAGTAACTTGTGGATGTGAGTCTTTAAAATCCTCAAACCAGATCCCCTCTTGGCGAAAGTTTAAGGACACTCACTAGACCTGATTTTAACGTGATTTAAAACCGAAGCAGTTAACCTCCAGTACGTCCCCACGATGGCTCACCGGTCCACTAAAGCTGTAACGAGGCTGAGGTCCCCTGTTGGATATGTACACGAGTGCACACACACACACACACACACACACACACACACACACACACACACACACACACACACACACACACACACGCACGCACAAATCCTTTCCTCGGGGTAAATCTGAGTGGGAGGTTATGAGGTCAAACGGCATTGCTCAGCAGAAGAGTGTGGTTTAGACACACACACACACACACACACACACACACACACACACACACACACACACACACCGGGGGCTGGCAGGAATGGTTTGCCGTCACATCTCAGCGCTGGTGATGTGGATGAAGGTTGAACTCCATCATTAGAAACATGAACTCACTAAAAATAGATCAGACGAGACTCTCTGACAGTTTGAAGCGATTCATAATAGTTTCTCATGTTTTTCCACATATGAGTGTGACGTATATATAAGAAAAGGAATACATGTACATTTTTTCTTTATTTATTTACTATTGTGTCTTTTTTTACTATTTTATTAATACCAGACTCATCATGTGTTAATCACACCATTGTTCTTCTGTTTAAAGACGATTCAAGGTCACCCTGAATTGACTGATTAGTGCTTATGACTTTTTATCTCATAATTTCGACTTTACTGTCTCATAAATATGACTTTTTATCTCATAAATATGACTTTTTATCTCATAATTTCGACTTTACTATCTCATAAATATGACTTTTTTCTAATGAATATGACTTTTATCCCATAATTATGACTTTTTATCTCATAATTATGCCTTTTTTCTCATAATTTTGACTTTTTATCTCATAAATATAACTTTTTTATCTCATCATCATGACTTTTTATCTCATAAATATAACTTTTTTATCTCATCATCATGACTTTTCATCTCATAATCATGACTTTTTGTCTCATAATTATGACTTTTTATCTGAAAATGATACTTTATTTATTTACTATTGTGTCTATGTTTTTACTATTTTATTAATACCAGACTCATCATGTGTTAATCAAACTATTGTTCTTCTGTTTAAAGACGATTGAAGGTCACCTTGAATCTACCGTCTGGCGCTCGTGTGAGTGACTTCAGGTCGACCGCGTTCAGAAAGAAGCGCAGCATCTTTTCCCGAGCGAAGCTGCGATCGACTCCCTGAAACAATGCGTGCAGTGATTCAACTCGCTTTCCCCCCGATGGGGAACTTGAGAACGTGAACTTTGCAATCGCCGCATCCGACTCGCAACCGGATCGTGACGGTTCTGCACGAACGCACAAACCGAACGTTGCAGCCGTAATCTTGTTAGTCCAAAAAAAAAAAAAAGGAGATACAAGAAAAAAAACTCATTCAAAACACATTTTCAAGTCCTAAAAAAAAAGCACAAATCCATGAAACATTGCGCGTGATTGGACGTCAGTGAGTCACGGCGATGTCTGAGCCCTTTGAGAGTCGACGGAGAGGGGAGGCGGGAAGGGGGGAGATGGAGGGAGGAAGAAAAGTCCTCATCTGGTTCCTTAACCTGAGCAGAACAACATGAGATAACAGGTTCAGCCTGCAGCTCCACATGCTGCTGTTTACCTCTCACACGGGATCCCACCAACACGCTGGAAGCCAAACAACAGCTTGTTTGGAGGAGCTCCATCACTTCCTGATAGAAAATAAATAAATATTTTTAAAAAAAGCCTCAGACCCCCTGCTCCCTCTCTGCTTCTCACACATACACACACACACACACACACACACACACAACTCCCCTCTCTCCTGGAAACTAAAGCCGAGGAAAATATGTTTGTGTGTGTGTGTGTGTGTGTGTGTGTGTGTGTGGGAAACTCCAGTGAAGCTCAGCCAACCCCTTTGCTAATCCTCCAGAGTCTTCCACAGCTCAGGCGTGTGTGTTTCTGTGCGTGTGTTTCTGTATGTGTGCGTGTGTGCGTGTGTGTGTGTGTGTGTGTGTGTGTGTGTGTGTGTGTGACGGGGTCCCACACTCTCAGCCCACCCATATTTCATGTTTTCTTGTTCTGCCCCTTCCCTCCGAGAAAGGAACTTCCTCCCCTCGCTCCCCCGGACCTCGTCGACCTCGTGACCGAGCGGTCACATGACCCGGGAAGCCTACGTTTCCCACAGTGCAAAGGGGCCGGCAGTTTCAGTTCTTGCTCGGTGCTGACATGAAAACGTGTGTTTTTTTATGTGTTGGAGTCTCAACTTTTGATGTTACGCGTTCGTCTTTGATGTATCTCAGAGGTTGTGTGCCGCTGTAGTTGTTGCGCATAACAATAATAATGAGAACTGAGGCTCTTCCGGTTCGCTCGTCTCGTGTTCACTGGCTTTTAAAAAGGTTTTTTTCGGGATGCCCATTTCCGCACAAAACAAATGTCATAATTATGAGACAGTGAGTGCGCATGTGCTACAGTGACACTGGCTTTCATCCATAATTTCGACTTTGTTATCTCATAATTATGACTTATGTCATAAATATGACTTTTTTATGTAGGAAATATGACTTTTTATCTCATAAATATGACTTTTTATCTCATAATTATAATTTTTTATCTCATAAATATGACTTTTTATCTCATAATTTTGACTTTTTATCTCATATTCATGACTTTTTATCTCAGAATTATGACTTTTTTTATACATTTTTTGGCAAGAACGGGCTTCCATAAATTTGGTTAGTTGCCTGAAATAAGATCTGGGTTTAACACAAGCTTACGAGATTCTTACATTTCTTTGTCTACGCTAAAAAATACATCATATTGAACGAAATCTCTAAAATCACTGGCGATAAACTGGATAACACCTTGAAAAAAAGCCCATTTTATGACCGAAAAGTCTCACCCGTATCACACAATAAACTTTACTTATAGAGCAGATTGTCGAAAATTGCTAACCATGAATGCACATTTCAGTGTGAGGCGGGAGTCTGCGGGCCCGAGGAGCGCGGCGCTTCATACTGGGTTCGCTTACTGGTATTCAGTCTTCCCATTGAGTCGCTCCGTTCTGTGGGATCCTCTTTGTCTCGGCGGCTCCGGCCTCGCTGACGGTCCTCAGTGGAGGCTTCACGCGGAGAGCTGCCATCTGTGGAGAGCAGGGCGCTGCCAAGGCAAACACACACACACACACACACACACACACACACGCGTGGCCACGCATTGTTGCCGCAAGTCATTCTAACAAAACGTAATGTTTCAAATACAAAGACAAAACTCCTCCAATCCTCACGGGACGTTTCTAAAAAAGGTCATTGGTGCATTTATCCCATCTCGTCTAGACTGTTAAACTCTCTCTACATCTGCAACTCTCTCGTCTGCAGCTACGTCAAAATGCTGCACCTGGACTTTTTTTGGACTCGCTAAACGAGGAGAGCACGCTGCCCCCGGTGGTGGCGCGTGATACCAGGAAGAGTCAGAGTTGTGTTTAAGATTTAACTGATTGTTTTGAGAAAAAAAAAATTAAAAAGAGGCCTTTTGCTATATTATGACTCGTTAGCTCTTTATGAGTCAGAGATGAGTCTCCTCCGCCTGATCCACGAGCCCGACTCGAGACTAAAGCTGTTAGAGCGCCTGGGGACATTAGTCTAGCTCAATCAGTTTTATCTTCTGAATCCCTTCTAAAAACACACGGTTCTAAACAGGTTTTATGTGGTTTAGCTTCGTGAAGTTTTGATCTGTTCCTAATTGTATCTCTGCTTGTTGGTGTGTTTAATTGTCTCTTTGTTACCCCTTTTTTTTTACCTTTTATTTCTATTCTTTATTGTTGCTACTTTTGGGGTGTTTATTGTATGTAAAACCCTCTGTAGCCGTTGTTCTTTTAAAAAAGTGTGAAACATATATAAAGGTTATTTATTCTTATTATCATAATTATTTTGTTGGTCAACCCTGTGTTCAAACATGTTGGAAGTGTAACTGTGTTCACGTTTAGGAGACACAGTTTAGAAGGAGTTAAGGTTTAGGAGTCACGTTTAGGATCACGGTTAAGGATTCATGTTTAGAAGACACGGTTTAGGAGTCATGGTTTAGGAGTCAATTTCAGGAGTCACTAAGGAGTCACAGTTTAGGTGTCATGATTTATGAGTCATGTTTTTGAAAATCACATTTAGGAGTAACGCCTTAGGAGTCATGTTTAGGAGTCATGGTTTAAGAGTATTTCACGTTCAGGGTTTATGAGTCACAGTTTAGGAATTATTGTTTAGGAGTCACGGTTTAGGAGTCACGTTTAGGAGTTACGTTTAGGAGTCACGGTTTAGGAGTCACGTTTAGGAGTCACGGTTTAGGGGTCACGTTTAGGAGTCACGGTTTAGGAATCAGGGTTTAGGAGTCACATTTAGGAGTCACGTTTAGGAATCATTGTTTCGGAGTCACGGTTTAGGAGTTACGTTTAGTAGTTACGTTTAGGAGTCACGTTTAGGATTCACAGTTTAGGAATCAGGGTTTAGGAGTCAGGGTTTAGGAGTCACAGTTTAGGAATCAGGGTTTAGGAGTCAGGGTTTAGGAGTCACGTTTAGGAGTTACGTTTGGGAGTCATGTTTAGGAGTCACGTTTGGGAGTCACGGTTTAGGAGGCAGAGTTTAGGAGTCACGCTTTAGGAGTCACAGTTATAGTTAACTGTAAACTCATCTCGAGTCAGCGGTCTTCGTGAATATTTTTTTAAATGTAAAGCCCTTTCATCAGTGAACTAAATGTGACGCGTCTGAAAAGCTCGTTCAGATGAAAAGACAGAATGAATCGTGAGAACAAGTTCAAAGCCCCGCCTACTTTCACACCTGCGAACCAATCGGCATCCAACGTGCACTTCACTTGAAGCACACCGAGGACCTCAAAAACATCAAATGTATCAATGTCAAACACATCTTTCATGTTAGACAGAGGGAGTCACACCAGGCGACCCCGTAGTTACTAATCGTAACCTCTGTTCTTTCTCTGGCAGTGACGTGGAGACACAGTCCTGTTAAACCACATCGCCAGAGGGGTCAGGTGACCGGGGTCGATCTGTTCACACTGACCGTAAACAGCGGCTGGCCCGCTCTCCCATGATGCCGCAGGACAAAACATTCAGACGAGTGTGTGTGTGTGTGTGTGTGTGTGTGTGTGTGTGTGTGTTGCAAACCCACACATTCCCAATTGTGTATTGCTCATTCATGCTGCCATACGAGCTGCTTACTGTCTGTTTAAGTCTTAAACACAATCAGGCCTCTGAATATCAAGATATCCAAGGATGCAGACTGTGTGCACGCACGCACACACACGCACACACACACACACACACACACACACACACACACACACACACACACACACACACACACACACACACACACACACACACGTATACACTCCCCTGGACTGTTGGTGTGTGTTGGACTGTGACAGACTGAGTGTATTCTCAGTGTGTGTGTGTGTGTGTGTGTGTGTGTGTGTGTGTGTGTGTTTTATGGGAGCTGTGGTGGATCAACAGCTACCCCTGCAGACAGACAGGCGTCACTGCTGGTGCGCTGTGCAGCCTGCTTTACCCATAATGCCACAGGGCATGACGTTTCAGTCTGCTTGTGTCTTTGTGACTCAGCGTCGGTCAGACAGCAACATATTTAACACTTTGACTTGAGTGTGTGCCAATCGCTAAAGGGGACTCACACACATTTAAGAAGTACTGACAAAAAAATATGTCAGGATTATACATTTAATTAATTCATCGTATTCATTTCACCCAAATTATAAACATTGTTTTTACTGGCTTGTAGTATAAAAGAACAGTTGTAACATGTAGTGGGATTAATTGGCAGAAATTGAATATAATATTCATAACTATGTTTTAATCAGTGTGTAATCACCTGAAACTGATAAACACAGTCTTTCATTTAGCTTAGAAAAGTATATAAAAGTATATTTTTGTGCTAAAAAGATCTAGATACATTCAATATATGAATAAATTATAATCCTTTCACACCATTTCTTTCTGTTTCAAGTTTTTATTTAAATAACACATTTTATTACATGTACACTCAATATACTTCACATTTAAAACGCTTAAACATGTACAGTAAGAATATAGGGAATGAATACAATAAAATGCTACAACCACATGTAATTTAAAAACCAGTAAACATTGTTAACATGAGTTTAAGGTCTTTTTTTATAGGTAATAATTAAAGTGAGGGTAATTTTCACCAACACATTTGTGCCAGAGGAGTCGCCCTCTGCTGGCCAGCAGAGAGAATGTATTGTTTCCGCCTGTGTGTATCTGATGACCGCCTCAATCTTTGTATGTAACTTCTAATAAACGCCCATGTTTAAAAACATAGCTGGTATAGTTGAATTAAACTCATTTTATTAACTCATTCACAACTCCTTCAACCGAGAACCTTTTTTTATTTTTAATTCTACATTTCCAGTCAGGCATTCTCACAGCCAGCTACAAACGGTCAAACGGAGGGATGGGGTCCTTCCGGGTCCTTCCTGCCCCGAGCCGCTCCGCCAAGCACCCTGACGTAAACCGACCACCGGAGGAAAAAACGGTAAATTAACCCCCGAAATCCTCCTCGAACCGACCGGGTCCCGGGAGTCATGATGGGCGGTAGGACCAGCGCGCTAGCCGCGGGGGTGTGCGGCGCCCTGCTCGTCGGTTACTGCATCTATTTCGACAAGAAGAGGCGGAGTGACCCCAACTTCAAGAACAGGCTGCGAGACCGTGAGTGTTGACCTCTTCTCCTTCTCCACGCTCTTCATCGGGCTCAGGAGCTCGGATCCGGTCCAGTTTGTGTGTTTTTATTCGGTTCGGGTCGGTTAGTGCCTGCAGGTTAAGGCTGGCTGACACCTGGCGGCTTAACAACCAGCACGGGGCTCGTTTTTGAGGAGGAAGCGCCGCGAGCCGAAGCCCGGTTCAGTTATGAGACGTTTAAGTTTCTTCACGTAAACTGAGCAGTTAGCGTACTGTACAGTGCATACTTAAGGCCGCACTTCAAGTCCACAAGGTATTTGGGTTAATTCGGCTTATAGTCGACTACCCAGGCAACACCAGATAAAGGAGAATTACCCGTTTTATAGGCTTACGTATCCCTACGCTCCGGAAGAGAAATGCTCGGCTCCTTCCTGTCCCGAGTCTTTTTGAGCGTTGAATGTGTGGAATGAGTATTTATTCCCTTGTTTACTTTTTTAAAACGTGTATCAGTTCTTGAGTTAAACATGTTTGGTCTGTGCTCGCCAATAATTACTGTTGTTGGGACGGCTCTACTTTTTGTGTCTTCACCCTCAGCCCTCTGAGAGAGAATAAATGCTCACTGAATGAATGGCGTGCTATCTTTTTAAAGGCTCACCTTTTTCTAGCATCCACACACCTGTGTTTGCTGCGGTTGTCCACAGCGAGAGCTTTAAGGAAGAAGTAAAACTGTTAAAGTAGATCCGCTCCTATAAATTGTTAAAGTACCTCATGTCATATTCTCTCTGGTATGCACCACAGGGATAGATTCATGGTCATGTTAAACCAACAAATATTTCAATGGCGTTTGGTGTGACTTTTTACAATCCTGTTGATCCAAGGTGTTTTGATGATGCATAAATATGCCTACGGTTAAACAGTTGCATGCTGTCACAACACTTGGCCTTGCTAAAGAGCTCCTCAGCAAGCTGGCATCACAGACTCATTAATCAAGTCATCTCTCTCCTACGAGTGGAGATTCGGGTGTCACTCAAGGTGACACGTGAGCTGTTTATCTCTCTGGGCGGAGGACCAACAAAGTCCTGAAACACTGAGTATCGTAAAGTCTATGAATTAATTCAGAACCTCCAGTTTCTGACTAGTTATGTCATGAAGTCATTAAAATGTTTCCAGTCAAAGTCTTAAACAAAAAGCTTTTATTGTTATATTTGTAATCAAATAGAACGTCAGTATTTAACCTCTGATCTTGAGTTCAACAACTCAATATCATATTTTTAAATCAAAAATCATATATTTACACATTTCTTGACTAATAAACAGTTGCTGCTGGACACCCTGACAGATAATTCAAGACAGACACACAGCTAACAACCTCACTGTGAGAGTAGTTGATGTGGAGGAGAACTACAGGGAAGGAGACTACATGTGTACGAGTATCAGAGCATCACTACAGTTAGAAGAGAAGATGAAGAGCACATGGGGTTGAGGCTGAGTATGTTCCCGTGAAGGAAATGATTAGTTTACTCTGACAGGAGAGATGATCAGAGGTGCAGAGTTTTTATCACCATAATGAAGACCAGGACAGACAAATGGGAAGAGTTTCTCCTTGAAGGAGCAGCCAGTAAAGGAGTAGATAAGAGCTGCGGCTTCTACGTCATAGAAGGAGACCAGACCCTCCTCATAGTCCACAAACACCCCCACCTTCTGAGGCCCAGACTGCAGGGAGAGATCAACTGGAGGGCCAGTAAGAGCTTTGTACTCATTTCCATTTCTCAACCCTATAGTCCAGTTACCTTTCCGAGGACTCAGTGAGATTGGCCCCTTTCTGATGATCGACTCTCTGGTCACTCCTAAAATCCATTCAGTCTTTCCTTTAACTTGAACCTCAAAGTAAAATCTGCCTGAAGAGAAACTCTGCTTTGCTCAGACACAAGAACAGGTAGAAAATCTCTCTGGGTTGTTTGGGAGATTCTTCCTCACATCACCATCATTCACTTGTTTTCCGTCATCAGACAGGATGAGTTGAGGATTTGCTGTATCAGGATCAAGAGTCACATCCACTGCAAACTTCTGGACCCTCTTCAGCTCATCTTCAACCAGCTTCTTCATCTTTTCTCTGAGCGTCTCCTCCAGCTGAGACACAGCTCTCCTCACAGTCCCCTCATGTGATGCTGGAGGAACACTGACCTTTGTCCAGTCCTTGGTGGGTGGTGGGAGGTGGATCTTTAGGGACTGGAAGCTCTGGAGAAGGTGGAGGTGGTCTTCAGAGAGGGAGAGCTTCTCCACCTCAGTGCTCCTCTTCATCAGCTCAGAGATTTCCTGTTCCAGCTCTTTGATGGAGTCTTCAGCCTGTTTCTTTGTTGTTCTCTGCTTCTCTTCTATCGTGTTGATGAGCTCCTTCAGTTTTCTCTCAACAGACTCCTTCAGATCAGTGAAGACCTGAACACCTTCTGCTTTCTCTCTGTCTGCATCTTCCTCACTGAGCTTCACGATGCGTTTGACCTCCTGAATCTTCAGTCGTTTCTTCTGGATCATCTCCTGGATTTCAGCCTCTGTCTTCTCCAGCTCGACCTTCTTTCCTTCATATTCTTCTTTCAGAGGAACAACATTGTGCATCTTGTGGTCCAACACAGTGCAGAGCATGCAGACACACGTCTGGTCGGTCCTACAGAACAGCTCCAGAGGCTTATCGTGCTTCGTACACATCCTGCCTTCCAGGTTCTCCACAGGGTCCATCAGCTGATGTCTCTTCAGGCCTGACATTGTCAGATGAGGCTCCAGGTGAGTCTCACAGTAGGAGACCAGACACACCAGGCAGGACTTCAGGGCCTTCAGTTTGGTTCCAGTGCAGACGTCACAGGGAACTTCTCCTGGTTTGGACTCTTGTTGCTCTGAGCTGCTGCTGCTGGCTTTCTGTTGAGCCGAGTGTCTGAACTGAGAAACCATCTCAGAGAACAAAGTGTTGACGAGAAGCTCAGGTCTTGAGGTGAAAACCTTTTTACACATTGGACACATGTTCTGGTTGTTGTTGTTCCAGTAATCAGTGATGCAGTTTTTGCAGAAGTTGTGTCCACATGATGTGGTGACTGGATCAGTGAACACATCCAGACAGATGGAGCACAGGAACTGATCTTCAGACAGCAGACAGTTTGCAGCAGCCATATCTACACACATTGAGGAAGAAAACAAAAACATTTCATTTAAGATACAGTTAAATTATTTGTTGAAATAGGAAACGAGTGTGATTTATTTAATATCTTTTAACTTTTACGTAAGCAACCAGGATCAAAGTCGTGCCAACAGACTCAACCTTGCTCCTCTTGCAAAGCAGCACAGAATAATTTGAATGTGAATTAAAGAACAGGACTGACAATAAAACTCTGCTCACATGATGACAAACACATCACATTTCGTCCAGATCCTTCACAATAAAAGTCTCCCGCTGGTTCACCAGTGGGAAACTTTCACTGTGAAACAACCAGAGGAACTAGAGGAAGTGAACAATGAACAGTAACAATAGCAGGAAAGTCGAAGTGAAACTAAACTTAAAACCACAGAGATTCAGTTACAAGTCACTAAAGTTCCTCCAAAGACACTTTAAATCTGTTAAAGTGAGTTTTGTATCGTTGACTTGTGGACAAACGACTATGTTTAAACCAATTGAAGAAGAGAGGAAATTTATTCCCTTATAGAGCTGAAAGTTTAGAGTTAATCCTGGAGATTAAAGGTGTAAACATGATCAGATGTACTCACCAGTGTTTAGAAGAGACTCTGTTGTGTTGTTGAGGAAAACCTGATGAAGTCACTTTGAATTGTCTTCAAGAGAAAAGCAGAGACTCGTCTCCACTGCAGAGCTTCTGCCTCTCTCAGGAACTTAACTGTAGTTTCTGGAGTGTGATGTAGGAGCTCTCCTTTCCAGTGTAGCTCCGCCTCTTACCTGCAGCTCTGTGGGTGAACAATCACATGACCCTCATCTCATTGGTCCCGGTTGTCTCTCGCTCCACCCCAAAGCCAAAGACATGAGTTAGGTACAAGTTGAACAAATGCATGTGACTCAAATGTAGGACGTCTTGCTGGTTTATCTGAACGCATCACAAAGGGAACAATTATCTTATGAAAGACAGTAAAACTGAAGTGAAACAAGTACAACACTGAAGATTTTCATGAAGCCAAAATCATTTTTCATTTTGGTCAACATGAATATTTATTTAATGCATTTAACCTGATTAATTACCTCTCTTCAGTATACAGAGAGACACTAGAGACGTGTCAGCTGTCAGTGATTGAACAACTTAAACCAAAGTTACTTTTAAGGAATAGTTAAAAACATGACAAAAAACTAAATAAAATAAGGGGACTTATGTGCTTCAACTGTCTCTTTGGTTTCTAATGTCGTAAAACGGTGATAGTTTGGACTCTGACTGTATGTGCTGTTTGTTTTTGTGTCGCAGGGCGGAGAAAGCAGAATGCAGTCAAAGAGAAGGCGGGCATGGCAAAGGTGAGCTCCAACCTGTTGGAACACTTCCTGGTACTACTACTTTTTAGGCTTTTATTCTGAACTCAGCACATCTTCACTTCCTGGCAACGGGCATTAAAATGTAGCATGCAAACATAGAAATGAAAGAATACAATGCTGAATCTAGTTAACGAGGACTTCAGAGATCAGCTGGTTGCTTGCATCTGGCTCCTTATTGGACGATGGGGGTTGAAGGAGGGTTGCTCCCAGCATGCAGCTGGACTTCACCCGGCTCACAGATCAGAGCTCCTTACTGTTCACTGGACGACGACCTCCTGTGAGGTCTGACCACAGAGACCCAGAACGAAACGGTGAAACCCCGAGCGCAGAGTTTTACGTCCCGTGGCTGAACCTTTGTTTGTCCTGCAGCTCCCAGACCTGAAGGACGCTGAGGCGGTGCAGAAGTTCTTCCTGGAGGAGATCCAGCTGGGGGAGGAGCTGCTGGCTCAGGGTAACGCCTCATCACACTGACACCTGCTTCACAGCCACAGGCTGATTGTCTTTATTTTGAAAAAAGACCCCGAGGAGTGACTTTCCGCGAGATGTCCTACAAGACGCGCCTGAGTATTTGTATCTTCACGCCGTGTGCGTGTGTTTTGCTCCACAGGAGACTATGAGAAAGGCGTGGACCACCTGACCAACGCCATCGCCGTGTGCGGTCAGCCTCAGCAGCTGCTGCAGGTGCTGCAGCAGACTCTGCCTCCGCCCGTCTTCCAGATGCTGCTCACCAAGCTGCCCAGCATCAGCCAGGTAAGGCAGCGCCAACGCACTCGGATCTCCACGAGTCCGTCCGTTCTGCACACAGGAACATGAGAAAACCGTTTAAAATCATTATCAATGCGACAAGAAAAAGGAAGGAATGAAAACCAGCCGGTTTTGTTTTGTGCTTCCCGTCCTGCAGCGTATTGTGAGCGCACAGAGTCTGAGCGAGGACGATATAGAATGAGACGGCCCCTCACCCTCCTCTTCCTCGTCCTCACGCGGACCTCCCATGACCTCCTCGGCCTCCATCACTCCGGCCGACGTCCATCACTTCCTGAAGTGGAATTAGTTTTTTATTCCAGGTTTATCCATGACAGTAGTTTGTGTTTTTTTTTTTAACTTAAATTACCCGTTTTGGGGTATTAAGAATATCTGGATCCTAATGACCAGAGAAATACAAGAGCCCGTCCCCCAAATCCACCATCATGAGGTCATCGAGTGGACAGCGAACGTCCCGACAGCATCCTGCACCAGGGTTACACCGCCTGGCACGTGTGTGTGTGTGTGTGTGTGTGTGAGTGTGTGAGAGAGTGTGCACCAACCATCTTCATGGTTCCTTTATCAGTTGTGGAAAGTTCCAGAAACGTGAATCTTCTCTCCGCTCGGATGCTCCACAAAGTATTTATTGTTTGTTTTGTTATCAGTCGTCTTTCCGTTCGTTCTCGACTTGCTAACACTTTTTTAAAAAAGTGATATGTTTTGTTTTGTCATTTTTAAAAGAGGACGACGCTCTTTAGGAAAATAAAAAAATGTGAACAAACTATGAAGTCTGTGTTTTTATTCAGTGAATCATTTAAATACAAAAAGGCTGAAAAGGTAGAGATAGAAGTATAATACTTATATATTCCTATCCTAAATTATCAATTAAATCAGATAAATTCAATACATCTTTTAATCCCATTTATCTTTTTGTACAGTAAACAATATTATTTCTGACGAACTTAACTGGTGTGAGGTAGGAGCTCTCCTCAGTGTAGCTCCGCCTCTCACCTGCAGTTCAGGTAAGATCACTGAAGACTTTCATGAAGCCAAACATCCTAGAAACTCGAGTGAAGATCTTCACAGCAGCTAACGACTAAACTTCTTGTCCTGTCGCTTCACTTTCTCTTAGAAACATGCTCAGACAAAATAATGTTAAGTTAAGAATCAAGTAAACATTTTGGCACTTTCAACCCTTCAAGTTTCTGCATCCCCCGGTCTGTCCAGCATTGCCTGGGTACCCACAATGCCTTGCGATGTCCCACAAAAATAAACGGTCAAACTTTGCGCTGCATTCAGTTTGTCTTTGGTGCATTTCTGTCTTATTGATGAAGATTAAATTACTTTTGAGTTCACATCAGTTCGATCACAGACAAAAAAAAGTCTTCCTCACTTTCCAAATCCTCGTACCCCCATTATTCGATACCAAAGCCACTGATGTGAGCAAAAAACTACCTTACAAGGGCATATAAGTCCATTTTACATGCTAATAACACAATCACAAATATTAACAAACCATGAATATGACTCAAAGTAACGTGAGAGAGCTCCCCAAGTTAGGAAAATATACATTTTTATATCCCTAGCTTGAGCCTGATGCTACAAACCACTGCCAGACAAAGTCTTAGTAAGATATAAACCATATTGCATTGTTTCCAGCAAAGAAACTGAAATATAACTTACTTATGGAAGAACGATACGTCTGTTGTGGAACAAGAGGCGTCCAAGGTCCAGGAAGAAAGTTAGCGCATTTTTGCTTCCGGCGGACCTTAACCTCCGGTTCACGGAATCTGCACTAAATTAATTAGTAAAAATATTTAACTTCATCTATTCAAAGTCAAACTTTACAGAGATACTGTGAACACATAGAGCTATTTTATAAGAGGAAAGAAAGTGATGATATGCATAATTAAAAAGTGGAAACATTTTTTTTCTCTTAGCATCAACCAATAAACCAGTAACACCTCTACTGCTATAGGAACCTCTTAACTGGTCTCATAAGTGTTTAATGTATATTTTACCTTTCTGAAATTATTCAAATAGCCCTTGTTGTTGAGGAGATATTCTGTATTTAGTATGGGTATGCAAACCACTCTGAATTTTTGAGAAACATGGCTTTAAAAAGCTGTTAGTGAGTTACTGTAATATATTTCACTTGTACATCACTGATGGTGTTCAATGCATCCAAATCCAGCAGTTTTTGGGCTTTTTAAAGATTCAACAAGACCTATATATTTTAATGTTAAAAAACAAACAAAACACATAAATCAACTGTAAACATTTCCTTCACAATGCAAACTGTAAAAACATCAAACCTATAAACCATTTACCCTATTCTCCATTGTGCCTCAACCGTTTCAAAAATAACTATTTAGACTATTGCCCATTGATTTGCACGCGTCCATCAGGAAGTCACTGCGCATCGTGCCACTGCTGGAAGCAGTTCTTTTTGAAGTTTAAGCAAAGAGGAACTTCACACTTCACACTTTCATAACCGTCTTTACCCTGGGTATTCCAGCGTCGTGGCACCTCCTGCAATACTTCCTGACCTTTGAATGCTCGGTGTCGATATACACGGGTATGCGGGTGGTGGGGCCCGGGTGTCTGCTGAGCTGCCAGCAAACTCCAGCATCTCCTTGGCCAGCTGCTCCCTGAAGACCTTGCCTTCAGGGAGCAGCTGAATTCGGAACTTAAAGCAAAACTTCCTCGTGACGGTTTTATTATTATATATTTTATCATTAGATTATTAACACGTGTATCATGTAAAAGGTTCCTCCTAACATTACCAACGCGGTCAACACGTTACGGTTCCTCCTAACATTACCGACGCGGTCAACACGTTACGGTTCCTCCTAACATCGATGCGGTCAACACGTTACGGTTCCTCCTAACATCACCGATGCGGTTAACAGGTTACCGGTTCCTCCTAACATTACCGACGCGGTCAACACGTTACCGGTTCCTCCTAACATCACCAACGTGGTCAACACGTTACGGTTCCTCCTAACATCACCGACGCGGTCAACACGTTACGGTTCCTCCTAACATTACCGACGCGGTCAACACGTTACCCGCTAACTTTCTCCTGATGGACTGTCGAGACGAAGAATCAAGTTTTTTTTTTTTCCTTTTGTAAAAACTGAATCTTGCTGCTTTAGATCATGTTGAAATCTTTTATTTTCACACAGAACATTCTTCATACATTTTCTTCATACATTTACTCACTTTGTGGTCACTAACTTAAGCTGATAAAGTTCACATGTCTGCTTGTTATCAATTTGTCAAATATTGAATCAACATTTTTTTTTTTTTCCAGTTTTTTAAGATTGGTCCTTTTAGATTTGACAAAACATAATGTATTCATAACATGAAATCACACAACTATATTTACATAAATTCCTGATTTTTGCAGCCAAAATATCAGATTCAATAATTCGAGTCTGGATTTTTTTGCAGTTAAATATTAAACTGTTTATTCAAGCCATGCAAAATTATTTTGCATATGCCTGTCTGCAATATTTACTTGTTTTAATGAATCATTAATTTAATCCGCTTCTTGATCAGCAACATGGAATCAAAGGCACTTGTTAAGGTATTTGAAGATTATCTTTTCTACAAATATTAACATCTAAAGATCAGCAGCATTAGTTGAATCTCTCTGAAGCTCCTTTCACACGGCTGAGTTTATTAATCTTTACATTGAAACGGGGTTTTCTCGCTGCAATCGGTCATACTGGACGTGAGGAGATTCCTCACTAGTGTGCTTTCAAAAGTTAATATGAAGCTTCAAGAGTTCTAAGTTAGATGTCCATTAAGTGCAGTGTTTTACAACGGAGCAATACACTTTATTCTAAAAAGACCAGATTGACTTTTGAAGAGAGTAACTGCTGCTTTTGTCCCCTCATCCCTTCAATTGAAGCCGCATCAGGAAAAGATCTTCTGTGAACGAGAGGAACAATTTCATCAAGAAAACTCTGTTTCAATGTTTCTATGTGCACCCGACTTGAACAATAGTCCTCAAAGTTTATTTAATTTGAAGTGTGCTTCTGATCTGGCACCTGGTTGATGCCCAGAAACATCTCAAAAGGCATCAAAATAAGAAAATGCAGATGGAAGGGGAAAGAAAATCCTCCTCATTCTGCCTTTTTCAAGTATGGTGGCCTGCGAAAACATTTAAAGTGTCCGATACTGTTGTGGTTGTGTCTTTAACGTCTGGATCTTTTGTGTCCGATCGCTGGCGATGTAACTCCTCCCGCCTGAGCCGGACAGAAAACCACGATGGGGCCTGAAAGGTGCTTTTAAAAGAAAAGAAAGATCGCAGTGACGTTGGGGGTTTCCATGCGGCTGCTACGGTCCGGGGTACTCGAACACAGCGGCCGCGCCCATGCCGGTGCCGATGCACATGGAGACAACGCCGTACGCCCTGCAGACGCAGGGGAGCACACAAGAGGAACGCCATGACGACTTGACTTGAATGTGCGGCGATGGTGTGATGGCGTGTGTGTGTGTGTTGAGACGAACCTCTTGCCCCGACGCCTGAGCTCGTTGAGCAGCGTCACCACCTGGCGAGCGCCGGTGCAGCCCAGAGGGTGACCCAGAGCGATGGCGCCCCCGTTGGGGTTCACTTTCTCCAGCGGGATCCCCAGCTTCTCCACGCAGTACACCGCCTGAGCCGCGGCCAAAACACACAGTCACACATCCAGACACTGATTTTAAAGAGATTGTAGGAGCTTTGTTCGTACTCTCTGCGTTTGCGTTATTCCCCCGAAACATCAGAGTGTGAGGGATCTTATAAATATGCTCATGGTGGTAAATATCTTTAATATTATAAGTCCTGTAAAGAAAAACAACTTGAGTATTAAAGCATTATAAAGAAATAAAAGGTTGAACATTTGATTTGGCTGAAAAATATTTACTCAAATTAAGATTTTTTTTAAAGCACTTTTTACTTTTTAAACACTTTTTATAAGCCCCAGAAATATAAACAGTGTATTTTTTATCAATTAATAATATCTTCTTTCCCTCTGAGAGGATATATATATATATATATATATATATATATATATATATATATATATATATATATATATATATATATATATATATATATATATATTCGTGCACGCTGACTTAAAAAAACTATTCATTTTTTCCGGCTTCCCTGCGGCGAGTATAAACTCCATGAAGGATGCGGTACGCTTTGTTTTTGCGTGACCTTTAAAAAACAAGCGCGTCTCATGAGATATTAATTCAATGAAATCTCCTAAAACAAAAAGCCAGCGTCCACACTGAGCTCTGGACTCACCTGACTGGCGAAGGCCTCGTTGATCTCAAACACGTCGATGTCAGCGACAGTTAGTCCTGAGGAGGACATGAGATCATCATTATTATAATCATGATTATTAAATACTAATAACTACATTAACAAAACTTACACTTTGTGATCTTCTAATTTTACACTCCTTTAAATACAACTACAGTGTAGAAATACTACAACAAGTACACGTCAAAGTATTTTCAAAATGTTACTTAAGTAAAAACATAAACACACATACATTATATATATATATATATATATATATATATATATATATATATATATATATATATATATATATATATATATATATATATATATATATATATATATATATATATATACGTACCAAAAGTACATATGGCCCACTTCATAATTTATCATATTTTTGTATTATAATTTCTGGTGTTTGTCACTTTTTGCAGCTAATAAAAAAGGTGAGAACATTTATTTGATAACTTTTTGACAAATTGACAGTAAATACAAAATGTGAATTTATCAATTTTATTATAATTAATATATATATATATATATATATATATATATATATATATATATATATATATATATATATATATATATATATATACATATATACATACATACACACACACACGTCAAAAATCTAGTAATATAAGTTAAATAAAATAAGTGTAGTATAAAAGTACAATATTTCCCTCTGAGATGTATAAGTATGAAGTAGCATGAAAGTACTTCTGTAAACACACACACACACACACACACACACACACACACACACACACACACACACACACACACACACACACACACACACACACACACACACACACACACACGTCTTACCTGCCTGCTCCAGAGCTGCAGGGATGGCGACCGCCGGCCCGATGCCCATCAGGTCTGGGGGGACCCCCACCACCGCGCTGGCCCTCAGGACCCCCAGGACCGGCAGACCCAGAGCCTGGACCGCAGCCCTGCGGCCAATCAGCACGGCCGCTGCCCCGTCGCTCACCTGGCTGGAGTTACCTGAGGCAGAGCAGAGGGGGGAGGGGGGGTGAGTCGCCGGCAGCTTGAAGGGGGGGGGGGGGGGGGGGGGGTCGAACACACTGAGACCTGAAGGCCCACCGACCTGCCGTGGTGGTGCCGTCCGGTTTGAAGGCCGGCCGCAGTTTGCTCAGACCCGCCAGCGTCGTGCCGGCTCGGATCCCGTCGTCCCTGGAGACCGTGACCGCGCGCTCTTTGCCGTCGGCGTCCTCGAGCCGCGTCGCCACGGGAACGATCTCCTGATCGAACGCACCCGAGCTCTGAGCCCGCGCCGCTCTGCAGGCGGGGGGGGCGGGGGGGTCAACCAGCTTTATTAATATCATAAAAATAACAATATCTTCTTTCCCTCTGAAATAAATAAATATATAAATAAATATATATATAAATAAAATTATAGGACCATGGAGGGATTTTTATGGAATGTAGTAAGGAAAAGTACAATATCACTTATTTACAATATATTAAATATATATTTGAAAATATATAAATATAAATATATATATATATATATATATATATATATATATATATATTAGAAGAAAAAAAAAAAATATATATAAATATATAGAAAAAAATTATATAGAGAGAAATAAATGTGTGTGTGTGTATATATATATATATATATATATATATATATATATATATATATATATATATATATATATATATACATACACATACATACATACATACATACATACATACATATATATATACATACATATACATACATACACAAATTATATATAATATATATATATAAAATAAATATGTACATTGTCATACTTTAAGTGTATTTTCCTGATACTCTATTACTTAGAAACAAAAACTTTGAACTTGGCTGACTTCAGCTGAGAGCTGACGGCGAAGGCGTCCTGCTTCTCTCTGGAGACTCCGAATCTCTCTGCCACGTTCTCTGAGGTGATGCTGGACACACAAACACGTGGACCGAACACACAGAAATATAGAAATATGTCGTTGTTTCATCCGGTGAGATGAAGTGGAAACTCCACACAGCCGAGGCCTCGCTCACCCCATGGGGATGATGCAGTCTCTGGCTCTGTCGATGTCCGGCAGCCTGGAGCTCAAATCTCCTGGATCTCCCATCCCACGCAGAGACATGCTCTCCACCCTGAGAGAGAGAGAGAGAGAGAGAGAGAGAGAGAGAGAGAGAGAGAGAGAGAGAGAGAGAGAGAGAGAGAGAGAGAGAGAGAGAGAGAGAGAGAGAGAGATTTATCCTCTGGTGAAGAGAAGGAAAAAACATTTGAGTTTCACCCTCTCGTTTTACACTGGTAGTGATAAATGAAACGTACCCACAGGCGAGGCCCAAGTCAATGGATCCGCTCCTGATGGCTCCTGCACACAAGTTACAGACAGAGGCCACACACTGTGTATTCATATCAATTATATATATATATATATATATATATATATATATATATATATATATATATATATATATATATATATATATGCCTGTACCTGCCACGTTGAACAGCGCCTGCAGTCCGGAGGAGCATTGTCGGTTGACGGTGTAACACGGCACCGTGTCTGGAAACCCGCTGAAAGGAAGACAGAGCCGTGAGACACACTGAGGATGAATGAAGGAGGAAGAGCGCGTGAATCAGTGATGATGATGATGATGGTGAGCTGTCTGACCTGAGGAAGTGAGCCACTCTGGCCATCAGAGCACCGGCGCCGGGCTGCAGCACGTTACCTGCAGGCGGCGACACACAGGTCAACAAAGAGTGCAGTTAAAACTACAATACACCAGAAATAACATGTGAGAGTACACACAAGTATATGTGAGTACACGTGAGTACACACAAGTATATGTGAGTACACGTGAGTACACACAAGTATATGTGTGTGTGTTATTCACAATAATGTTGCGGCTGGTAAAGATGGCTTTAAATACTTTATATGAAGCTGAGGAGTTTCAACGAGAGATCATGAAAGTAACTGAAGTTGTAAAATAAATGTAGTACAGTAAAAAGTACAATATTTATCTCTGGGATATAGTGAAGTAGAAATATAAAGTAGCTTAACATGGAAACACTGAAGTACAAAATTGTACTAAAGAACAGTACTTGAGTAAATGTACTTATTTACTTTCCATTTCACAGTGCAGAGCAGTTTTATTCTACGTTCAGCTCTGCTCAGAGAAATCTGAAGAATTAACATAGTACATCAAATAAGTAACAAGTACTTCAGTTGACGTGCACGACGTCGAGGAAAGAAGTCCCGTCTCACCGACACAGATGTCTCCCAGCTTGTCGGGTGAAAGTCCAACGTCTGCGAGCACAGCGGTCATCACCGCGCTCAGCAGCTCGTCAGGCGTCGTGTCCTGCAGACGAGCAGAATTATACCAGAGAGTACTAGTTAAAGTACAAGAAGTATTACCAGCTTTATGTAGTTTAAAGTATAAGAAAGTATTCCCAGCTTCATATAGTAAAAGTATAAGAAGTATTCTCAGTTGCATGTAGTTAAATTACAAGAAGTATTCCCAGTTTCATGTAGTTAAAGTATAAAAAGTATTCTCAGCTCTCATGTAGTTAAAGTACAAGAAGTATTCTCAGCTTTATGTAATGTACAAGAAGTATTCCAAGTTGTATGTAGTTAAAGTACAAGAAGTATTTCCAGTTTCGTGTAGTTTAAGTGCATGAAGTGTTCTCAGCTCTCATGTAGTTAAAGTACAAGAAGTATTCTCAGTTTATGTAGTTAAAGTATAAGAAGTATTCTCAGCTCTCATGTAGTACAAGGAATATTCTCAGTTGTATGTAGTTCAAGAAGTATTCTCAGCTGTATGTAGTTAAAGTACAAGAAGTATTCTGTTTATGTAGTTAAAGTATAAGAAGTATTCTCAGCTCTCATGTAGTACAAGGAATATTCTCAGATTTATGTAGTTCAAGTACAAGAAGTAGTCTCAACTTCATGCAGTAAAAGTACATGAAGTATTCTGAGCTTCATGTAGTTAAAGTACAAAAAGTACACAAGTTTTCTCATCTCGTTAGTACTCGTGAGTACTCGTCAGTACTCGTCAGTACTCGTGAGTACTCGTCAGTACTCGTGAGTACTGTCCGTCCCAGGTACCTTGAACGCGCCTCTCTTCGCCCTCCCGATGGCCGTCCTCCGCCCGTGAACCAGCACCACGTCCTCCGGGCTGCTGCTGCCCGCTGACCCGCACTGCGTCCTCCGTAAGTCCCGCGTGTGACTCGGGGACCCGGAGGAAGACAAGTGGCCCGAAATGATTTTTAATCGGTGCATGACGACGACAGAACACCAGAGTTTAATCTGCGAGATTACAACATGTAGTTTGTACTCTGCTCTCAGCTGTCAGGACGGAAAGCGCGGAGGGACAAACTACAGCAAATCGAGTCCGAGCGGTGCTCACCTGTGTTGTGTCCGACTGAAACATTTCCTGTTCTGGATTTTATGCCAGAATAAAGGACGTACTTTATTACTTCCCGATATGTATTTGATGCAATATTAGTAATACTACAATAACACACAAGGTAAAAGTGCTCACAGTCCCATTCCAGCATATTAAATTATATCATTGTATAATAATGAATGTGTTCATCATTTTGATATTGCAGTTGGAAAAGTTGGAGCTAATTTTAATCACGTTATATACTGTGTGAGTTACCTTAGTTTTTATTTAGTGGTCAGCCAGGTAACAACATCCTTGTATGTTATTCAAATCATGTCTAAACATGAAGAAGAAGAGAAAAAAAACAGATGACGCTTCAAAAGAGGCGGAGCTACACTGGAGAGGAGAGCTCCTACGTCACACTCCAGAAACGAAAGTTAAATTCCTGAGAGAGGCAGAAGCTCCGCAGTGGAGACGAGTCTCTGCTTTGCTCTTAAAGACGATTCAAAGTGACTTCATCAGGTTTTCCTCCACAACACAACAGAGTCTCTTCTAAACACTGGTGAGTACATCTGATCATGTTTACACCTTTAATCTCCAGAATTAACTCTAAACTTTACCTTTACTCAGGCAGGAAGTTCCTCTCTGATCGCTTCATACCTGATGAATTATTAACATATAACTATGTCTGTCTGTCCAAAGTCCCACTACACAGAAACTCACTTTAACAGCTTTAAAGTGTCTCAGGAGGAACTTTAGTGACTTGTAACTGAATCTCTGTGGTTTTAAGTTTAGTTTCACTTCGACTTTCCTGATATTTTTACTGTTCATGGTTCACTTCCTCTATTTTCTCTGGTTGTTTCACAATAAAAGTTTTCTACCGGTAAACCAGTGGGAGGCTTTTATTGTGAAGCATCTAAATGAAATTATCTACGTTGATCATCACGTCAGCAGAGCAATACAACTTGTTCTACCAGCTGGAGGAAATATGTGTTTGTCATCACGTGAGCAGACCTTTGTTGTCAGTCCTGTTCTTAAAAAAAAAATACTGGTCTACACAACAGGAAGTGGACATATTCTGCGCCATTTTGCCAGAGTAGTGAGCTTCAGCTTGTGAGAAAGTGAAAAACTACTATAAGTACTTTCTCCAATATTATGTTATACTTAAAAGAACAGTAATCACACTTGTTTTAGATAAAAACACATTATCAAAACTATTTTAAATCAAATGTTTTTCTTTTCTTCCTCAGTGTGTAGATATGGCTGCTGTAAACTGTCTGCTGTCTGAAGATCAGTTCCTGTGCTCCATCTGTCTGGATGTGTTCACTGATCCAGTCAGCACACCATGTGGACACAACTTCTGCAAAAACTGCATCACTGAACACTGGAACACCAACAACCAGAACATGTGTCCAATGTGTAAAAAGGTTTTTACCACAAGACCTGAGCTGCACATCAACACTTTCATCACTGAGATGGTTTCTCAGTTCAGACACTCGGCTCAACAGAAAGCCAGCAGCAGCAGCTCAGAGCAACAAGAGTCCAAACCAGGAGAAGTTCCCTGTGACGTCTGCACTGGAACCAAACTGAAGGCCCTGAAGTCCTGCCTGGTGTGTCTGGCCTCCTACTGTGAGACTCACCTGGAGCCTCATCTGACAATGTCAGGCCTGAAGAGACATCAGCTGATGGACCCTGTGGAGAACCTGGAAGGCAGGATGTGTATGAAGCACGATAAACCTCTGGAGCTGTTCTGTAGGACCGACCAGACGTGTGTCTGCATGCTCTGCACTGTGTTAGACCACAAGATGCACAATGTTGTTCCTCTGAAAGAAGAATATGAAGGAAAGAAGGTCGAGCTGGAGAAGACAGAGGCTGAAATCCAGGAGATGATCCAGAAGAGACGACTGAAGATTCAGGAGGTCAAACGCATCGTGAAGCTCAGTGAGGAAGATGCAGACAGAGAGAAAGCAGAAGGTGTTCAGGTCTTCACTGATCTGAAGGAGTCTGTTGAGAGAAAACTGAAGGAGCTCATCAACACGATAGAAGAGAAGCAGAGAACAACAAAGAAACAGGCTGAAGACTCCATCAAAGAGCTGGAACAGGAAATCTCTGAGCTGATGAAGAGGAGCACTGAGGTGGAGAAGCTCTCCCTCTCTGAAGACCACCTCCAGCTTCTCCAGAGCTTCCAGTCCCTAAACATCCACCTCCCACCACCCACCAAGGACTGGACAAAGGTCAGTGTTCCTCCAGCGTCACATGAGGGGACTGTGAGGAGAGCTGTGTCTCAGCTGGAGGAGACTCTCAGTGAAAAGATGAAGAAGCTGGTTGTTGAAGTTCAGATGAAGAGGGTCCAGAAGTTTGCAGTGGATGTGACTCTTGATCCTGATACAGCTCATCCTGAACTCATCCTGTCTGATGATGGGAAACAAGTACATGATGGTGATGTGAAGAAGAATCTACCAGACAACCCAGAGAGATTTTCTCTGAATCCTTGTGTTTTAGGAAAACAGAGTTTCTCTTCAGGCAGATTTTACTTTGAGGTTCAAGTTAAAGGAAAGACTAAATGGGATTTAGGAGTGACCAAAGAGTCCATCACCAGGAAGGAAAACATCACACTGAGACCTCAGGATGGTTACTGGGCTGTGTGGTTGAGAAATGGAAATGAGTACAAAGCTCTTGCTGGTCCTCCAGTTGTTCTCTCCCTGCAGTCTGGGCCTCAGAAGGTGGGGGTGTTTGTGGACTATGAGGAGGGTCTGGTCTCCTTCTATGACGTAGAAGCTGCAGCTCTTATCTACTCCTTTACCGGCTGCTCCTTCAAGGAGAAACTCTTCCCATACTTCTGTCCCTGTAATAATGATGGTGGTAAAAACTCTGCACCTCTGATCATCTCTCCTGTTGGACTAAAGTAATCACTTCTCCCACTTCCTTCAAGGGACCATACTCAGCCGTGTGTGATCTACATCTCATCTTCTACATCTTATCTTCTAACTGTAGGGATGCTCTGATACTCGTACACATGTAGTCTCCTTCCCTGTCGGTCTCCTCCACATCAACTACTCTCACAGTGAGGTCGTCAGCTGTGTGTCTGTCTGGAAGTATCTCTCCAGGTTTCCAGCAGCAACTGAACAGAAATACAACTAAATATATTCATTTGTTTTTCTATCTGATGTGCAGCCGCAGAAAACATATTGCTGATTATTTCATTATGTCATGAAACTTCATTTTAAGAGTATTAATTATTACATGTTTATGGTGTAAATTTGGTTTCATTGTGATACTGGACATAAAGACTGAATCAACAAAGTAGCCAATGACATGTTATACTCTGTTTAAAAAGGGGTTTGATTGATTAATGGTAACTTTGGACATTTTTGTTTTGTTTCGTGAAAACTGGTGAAATGCTTATGAGCCAAATAAATCTGTAAATATATGATTAGACCCTCCTGCTTTTATTAGTCACAACATGCTATGGGGGTCAAGAAGTTCTTAAATTTCTCGTATTGGAAACACTTCAAGGTTTTCTCATCATCAAATGACCGCTGACAAAAAAAGAAAGAAAAGGTGACCAGTCGTGAGTTACAAAAAAACGCATGTTTTCTAATGGAAGACGTTTATTTGCCACGTGACATTTGACGTTTGATTGAAAACCTGAAGTAGTCAGATGTCAGTGGGACCGTCGGGGAAAAGGATGCTCATCCAAACCAACCTGAAGCTAAGACCTCGATTGTTCTTTAATCAGAGGAGCGACAGTAGGAAAGAAGTGAAGTGAAGTACAGGCGATGAAGCCTGTTGTGACCGTTGTGGCCACAGCTGTGAAACCCAGAAGTGACTGTTGAGACGACACTCTTTTTGTACACGACTGTCTTTTTATTGGAGAATATTGATTCTGTCCTTTTTCATTCAAACCTTGAGTTTCAAGAGTTCAGACATGCCTGAAGTTTGACTTTCTGATTCTTAACGGCGACTCATAATGTGCACTTAATAATGTGTGAATATCAAAAAGGTCCTTCAACACGAATACTTTGTGCGACTTGTTCTCGTTTGAGGCTCAAACCATCCGTCGTCCTCTATGATGACGTTTAAATAAGCCTTGGCTTTGTAGAATGTTCTGTGTGTGAAAATAAAACATTTCAACATGATCTGAAGCAGCAGGATTCAGTTTTTATAAAAGAACAAAAAAAGGAGCTTGATTCCTCGTCTCGCTAGTCCATCAGGAGAAACTCAGCGGGTAACGTGTTGACTGTGTCGGTAAAGTTAGGAGGAACCGTAACGCGTTGACTGTGTCGGTAAAGTTAGGAGGAACCGTAACGTGTTGACTGTGACGGTAAAGTTAGGAGGAACCGGTAACGTGTTGACTGTGTCGGTGAAGTTAGGAGGAACCGTAACGCGTTGACTGTGTCGGTGAAGTTAGGAGGAACCGTAACGCGTTGACTGTGTCGGTGAAGTTAGGAGGAACCGTAACGCGTTGACTGTGACGGTGAAGTTAGGAGGAACCGTAACGCGTTGACTGTGTCGGTGAAGTTAGGAGGAACCGTAACGCGTTGACTGTGTCGGTGAAGTTAGGAGGAACCGTAACGCGTTGACTGTGTCGGTGAAGTTAGGAGGAACCGTAATGCGTTGACTGTGTCGGTGAAGTTAGGAGGAACCGTAACGCGTTGACTGTGTCGGTGAAGTTAGGGGGAACCGTAACGCGTTGACTGTGTCGGTGAAGTTAGGGGGAACCGTAACGCGTTGACTGTGTCGGTGAAGTTAGGGGGAACCGTAACGCGTTGACTGTGTCGGTGAAGTTAGGGGGAACCGTAACGCGTTGACTGTGTCGGTGAAGTTAGGGGGAACCGTAACGCGTTGACTGTGTCGGTGAAGTTAGGGGGAACCGTAACGCGTTGACTGTGTCGGTGAAGTTAGGGGGAACCGTAACGCGTTGACTGTGTCGGTGAAGTTAGGAGGAACCGTAACGCGTTGACTGTGTCGGTGAAGTTAGGAGGAACCGTAACGCGTTGACTGTGTCGGTGAAGTTAGGAGGAACCGTAACGCGTTGACTGTGTCGGTAAAGTTAGGAGGAACCGTAACGCGTTGACTGTGTCGGTGAAGTTAGGAGGAACCGTAACGCGTTGACTGTGTCGGTGAAGTTAGGAGGAACCGTAACGCGTTGACTGTGTCGGTGAAGTTAGGGGGAACCGTAACGCGTTGACTGTGTCGGTGAAGTTAGGAGGAACCGTAACGCGTTGACTGTGTCGGTGAAGTTAGGGGGAACCGTAACGCGTTGACTGTGTCGGTGAAGTTAGGAGGAACCGTAACGCGTTGACTACGTCGGTGATGTCAGGAGGAACCGGAGTCTCTCTCTCTTCCACAAACCTACACCAACTTCTGCTTCTTCCGAGTCTGAAACTGCTCCGTTTTGCTTTTGATGGACTTGATGAGCAGAGACAAACTGGGGTCCATCGATTTCTTCGAGGTGCCCTCGTCCGTCGGAGCACTAGAGTCATTTTCGCGTTTCCTCCCGGCCACCTTGCCTTCCTGTTCCTGTTCGCCACCGCCCTCCGTCCGCCGCCGTCGCTCCTCCTCTTCCTCCACCTCCTTCTGCCCTCGCCGCCGCTGCTTCTCCGCCAGGATGCTCTGCGTGGCTTTGGTCTTCTTGTAGTTGGGGTTGGACGGGTCCAGGTTGAACAGGTGGGAGGTGAACATGGCCTGGAAACGCGGGTCTTTAACGTCCACCTGCACACGGACGGACGGGTTCGAGACATTTAAAATCATCGTAACTCCTCTACGTTTTATCCAGTGAACAAGACTCAATAAAGTGTTTCACTGTGTTGGCTTTCATTACATTTTTAAACAGTAGCCGCCACCTATGGGTGCCCACAGGAGGAATTATACTTATAATATCTGCTTAAAGCTAAGGTGGGACCAAAATCTATATTTTTTTACATTTGTAGCTTCTAATGTCTATTTTAAAAATATATATATTTTTGGTTGTATAAATGTATTTTTCGGCGCCATTACTACAGGTGATGACAAAGAAAACAACTTTTTCACCTGCAGTGAAAATATATTTTTTTAAAGGGTAAATGTCAACAAATTCTAAGCAGAATATTTAATTAGATTTTTAAAAAATCCTGGACTCTACATCTACAAATCTACATACCGTAAAAGTCGACTTATAAGCCGCTACTACCTTCGACGGTTGTCTCCGCTAGCTCCCCGTTGTAGCCAGCTAGCGCTACTGCTAGCTCCCTACTAGCTCTCAGCTAGCTCCCCGACGACCCCCGAAGGTAGCGGGACCGACCCCCGCTTTGACGCCCAACTCGGGCAGCGGGGGAGCTAGCTAGCAGCAGCTAGCTGGCTACAAGCGGGTAGCTAGCGGGGACAACCACCGAAGGTAGTAGCAGCTTGTAACTCGACTTTTACGGTACACAAATGGTAAAGAACTACTGATGCGAGTGTGGCCTGATTATCTGGACCTGTGCAGAAATTCCTGCTTCAAACCCGACAAAGAGACAACGTTAATGTTCCCGCAGGAGAACCGGTCCAGGACCCAAAACGCTCATCGTGACACCGACCTGGAAGTCGTCGCCCTCCGGCGGCGCGGCGCCCTTCTTCAGCAGCTTCTTCCTCTTCTGCTTGCTCAGGTTCTGCTGCTCCACGATCTGGTCGTAGTTGAAGTGTTTGTGGTCGGCCTCGTCGCCCTCGTCCTCCATCAGCAGAGCCATCTCGGCCTTTTGTTTCCGCAGCTCCTCTTCCTCCTCGGGCGTCCGCTCCTCTTCCTCGTGCCTCTTCTTCTTCTTCCACTTCTGTTTCTTCTTCGTGTCTGCGAACGGATCAGACGTCAGCATGCAGCGAGACTGAATGCTCTAAACTCAGAAAAGATCCGCTTACTGTGCCAACTTCATCCAGTAATAATCTAAAAAAGATGATGGTTGTTTCCCAAATGTCAAGAGTTTATTTTCATGTTTCATGTTCAGAGATACACATGATGAAACACATTCAACACACATTCTTCTACTGGTCGTCTTATAAAAGGTTTATAATACTTACAATAGTTTAGAATTATTTCAATTTGGACTTTTCAATGTCTTTCATATGGAAGCCCATTTCCGCCACAAAAAAAAAGTTATAATTATGAGATAAGTCGTAATTATGAGATAAAAAGTCAATTATTATGAGATAAAAAGTCAAAATTATGAGATAAAAAGTCAAAATTATGAGATACAAAGTCATTATTATGAGATAAAATGTTGAAATTATGAGATATCTCACAACGACTCATAATTATCTCATAATTGTGACTTCTTTCTTTGTGTGGCGGAATGAGCTTCCATACTTTCTAGATTAGTTTAATTTTATTGACTTATGTTTGTATACAGAATCTGTTTATTGTTGCTTTATTAATCTGCTTTATTAAAACACAGTGTTCACTTGCTTGTATGCACATTATAGTTAAATGTTTATTATTTTTGTGTAATATTTCTATCTTCCTGTCAATAGTTTTTGAAACTGAGAATAATTTTGTTCTCTCCTCCACTTTTACACTGAAAGAGGTGATAAAAAAACAACTGCATTGATCACCTGTAGCGGCGAGCTCCTCGGCGAAGAAGGGGTCGCTGAGATCGACGTCCGGGGGGAGATCTTCGTCGCTGAGCTCCTCCTCATCCTCTCCCTGACACGACAGAGAATAGAGCACAATATTATTCAACGGAGCGAACGAAAGTCACACTTTTCCTGTTTGTAATCTACAACAACAGCAGACGTATAAACGCCGTTTGCGGCCTGAATCCATCGTGAGAGACTCCAGGTGGTTTTGCAAGTGTTCAAAAGCCGCAGGAGCAGTTTCACGCGTCTGCTTTTAACTCCGTAGTGCCGGGAGGACGGACCCAACGCACCTCCTTTCTCTGAGACTTCTTCTGCTTCTTCTTGTCCTTCTTCTTCTGCAGGAACTCCTCCCAGGGCGTCGCCTTGTCCGTCCCCTCCAGCTTCTTCTTCACCAGCTGCTCCGTCGTCTCCTTCAGGCCTGCGGGGCGGAGAAACGCAGCGCGATGGAGAAACTAACCGAGGCGCTCACTGAGGTGCCTGCGAAGTGAAAAAAAAAAAAGGGGCCTCCTCGTACCTGGCACCCAGGTGATCTCCATCTCCATGTCTTTGTCCTCCTGCAGCTTCTTCTCTTTGACCCGGATGCCCTTCAGCAGCTCTCTGTACTTGGAGACCTGCTCCTCGCTTCTCTTCTTCCTCTCCTTCTTGTTCTTCTTCTGCGGTTTCTTCTCCTCCGCGACGGGCTCCTCCGCTACAAATTGAACGAGGAAGACGTCAGCACAAGTCGTCGTCTTTCTCCACAGGAGTGCGTCTCGCGTCGTCGGCCTCACCCTCCGCTGCTGCGTCGTCTTCCTCTTCGTCTTCGCTCTCCTGCTCTCCGAACACAAACGCTCCCCCTCCGCCCGACTCCTCCTCCTCCTCCTCTTCCTCCTCGCTGGAGGAGGCCAGGTAGGCGTTGAAGTCCATGGCCAGCAGCTCGTCCTTGTTGAACTTCCTGCTCAGGGCGCTGACGCGATCGTTGTCCGTCTCGTCCCACGTCAGCTGCACCTGATTGGGTTAAAAACGCAAAGTTTGTCTTCAGAAAAAATGATGAATTAATAAAATGTGGGTATTTTGAGTTGAGCCCAGTTTAGAGACTGTCGGGAATGTTCAAATCAATCAATTTTATTTAAAGAGCAGAACCTCCATGCAGCACACATGCACTTTACAATTAAAAAAAGAGAATAAATAGAACAAAGCACACAGTAAACACAAATAAACAGAGTTAAAAGGATGATGGACGCCACTGAGGTCGAGGGTAGGATGTATTCAAGTGAATTAAGATGTTTTTTTAAGTCTTGAACGAGCTTCTTTAACATGTAAAGGAGGTAAAGGCCGTTCCGGAGTAGGAAAAAGCTTAAAATCAGCCTAAAAATAGAGTTAGTTAATCACTGAGGCATTACTGCGATCATCACCTTAATAATGTTGCAGCTGGTAAAAAGATATTTAAATTTACTTTATACATTGCTGCTATATGGTATGGTTTCGCTGACAACAATATATTGTGTTTTAATTGTTGATTTATTTTAGTTTCATTGATGTGAATCTGCATTTACGGAGTAAAAAAGAAGAATATGTGTCTGTTAAAGTTTGTGGAGTAAAAGTATAAAGTAGCATAAAATGCAAATACTCCGGTAGAAGATCAAAAAGAGCGTCGGACGTTTTCCAGGAAAGCGACTCCTCCTCTTTACCTTGGACGTTGCGTTGGCGGAGGACGTGAACAGTTTGGGCTCGTAGGCCGAGAGGTTCACGTCCGTCGCCACGTCTCTGGGCTCCTCGTCGAACTGGACTTCGTCAGGAATGAACCTGTGAAAAAAAAGAAGGAAGATTGAACGCAAACTGAAATGCTTTCCTCCCCAGATTAGTCTCAGGAAGTCGGACTCGAGCTCGTGCTGCTCACCGCAGGTCCAGCACGGAGCAGCTGCTCTCGTACTCGTAGCCGTCGCACTCCTGGTAGACTCTGGCCGCCGTGTCGGCCGAGTCGCACTCCACCACGGCGTAGAAATACTTCAGCCGCTTGAACTGGTAGTCACGCATCTTCTCCCTGTAACCTCTGAGAGGACACACACACACACACACACACACACACACACTTTGACTTGTAGAAGCAAGGAAAGTCCAGCAACACAAAAGAAAGACTTGTGGCCTTTGTCATAAAACCATAGAAAGAACAATTAAATAACATTTACAAGCTTAAAGGAGAGAACATGTAACGTTTCTGCATTAAAATGTCCAAAAACGACGGTAACTGTTAGATATTTTGTTGAGTTTTGCATCATTTAAAATGTTTCCAACGACTTTCAAACCCAGGTGAATCATTTTAATTGAGGTTTTCTGCCAGAAGCCGTCAGAAATTTACTTTTTATCCTGTTTCAAGCCACATCTTTACCATAAAGCTTTTCAATCAGGGTCATTTTTAAACTACTTATTTTAACCGGATGAAGGAAGAAAGAAGTCATCTCAAATGATCAGAGAAGTAAACTGAGCTTGTGGTGTCTGATGAAAGGTTGAAGCGTTTTAACCTCTGAAAAGCTGTTTTTAAAAATCATTTCTGTGATCTGACCCATAAAGACACATTTTGTTGGTCGAGCTAAAGACCCGCGGTGCGTTACCTCTCCTCCTCGTTGTCGTCCTCCGAGTCGTCGGGCAGAGCCTTCAGCTCCAGCGGTCCCTTCGTCTGCTCCGACTTCAGCCGCTCCTTCCCGAACTCTGACGGGAAGACCTGAGACGATACCCAGAATGCACTGCTGTTGACATCTCTCTTTCGCTGCCCTTTGAGGCAGATTTAGTGACAAAAACCTTTTGCTCTGCGACTCCTCGACCGGCTTTACCTTCACAGACAGCACGGCTCCCTCTTTGGGTACGAAGGAGTTGATCAGAGCCAGCAGGTCTTTGGCTTTGATCCGATCCCAGTCCATGTTGCAGACGGCCAGTCGTGCAGAAACCTGACACACACAGTCAAAGAGCGTTAAACGGGGTTTCTCGGTCGGGTGGGAGGGGCTTGCTCCAGCGCCGGGCGCCGCCTCACCTCGTCGCTCCGCCGCGCGTCTTTGGCCAGCTCTCCCCAGTCGTGCTCGATCTCCGCTTCCTCCTTCCGGAGGATGGCGTCCACGTCGGAGTCTTCGTCGTCTTCATCCGAGCTGGTCTCCACGTTGCCTTTACCTCGGGCCAGATCCGGCTCGCTGTCGCTGTCCGAATCCAGATCGGACTCATCTTCCTCCTCCTCCTCCTCCTCCTCCTCCGAGCCGCTCTCATCTTCTGCATCATCATCTTCATCGTCGTCTTCATCTTCACTGTCGTCTGTGACACTCAGGTCTCCCAGGTCATCATCCTCCTCCTCTCCCGTTAGTTGCCTGTCCTGCCTGTCCTCCTCCTCCTCCTCCTCCTCCTCCTCATTATCTTCTTCTGTGTTGAATAATAAAATGTGTTACAGGCGTCTGCAGTGACATCTGAGGATGAACTGTACAGATACTAAAACATCACTGAATGCTAAAATTAAACATGATTATACAGAAATGAAATACATACGTACGTGTGGAGTTTAGACGTTTGGATTCAGCCACAAGATTCTATTACGTTTTATTCTACGTTACATTTTTTAATCCTCTATTCTAACTTTTGTGCTGCTGCTTTTTAGTCTTAGATGACACACAGTGTGGTAATATTGTGTGTGAGAATTTAAATGCAGACGGCTTCACTGTGAATGTCGTTGACGAATAAAGATGTTTAAAGGAACGTTTTGAACACGAGCGCCAGAAACATCTACTCACTCTCTTCGATCACTCTGACGCCTCGTTCGGGCCGCTGTCCTCCAGCGTCTCCTCTCTTCGCCTCTCCGTCAGCCGTCAGCAGCTTCTCCTTCAGCAGCTTCTCCTTCAGCAGCTTCTCCTTCAGCAGCTTCTCCTTCAGCAGCTTCTCCTTCAGCAGCTTCTCCTTCCCCTTTTTCTTTTTCTTGCCCCTCACGTCCCCGTCGTCGTCCTCCTCGGAGTCGGTGAGCTTGTAGAAGCGCTTCAGGTCCTCTGTGGACGTCTCGTTGATGGGACGGCCTCGCTTGTCCACCGTGTACTTCTCCGTGAAGCGCTTGTCGTGGAACATGGACTGGAAGCGCTTGTCGATCTTGATCTTGTGCTCCCTCTCGGGCATCTCCCAGAACCGGGGATCCTTCTGCACCCGGGCGAAGCGCTCGTCGCCGCCCTGCTGCTGCTGCTGCTGCTGCTTCTTGGACGACATGATGGCAAACTACCGAGTGTCACCTGAGGAATGAAAACAGGAAACGACGTTAGAATACATGGACGACCGGCAGGGAGCCTCTTTCTGTTATCGTGCACATCTTGATAGTCCAAGAAATTTTGTTTGTATTTTGATTTATATGCACAAACTGAAGAAAAACATGTTCATTGTCTTGGTGTTGGTTTTAGTCGGACCTGCACAGATTTAATAGAGTGAGAATTTAGCAGAAAACTGTCATTAAATGTTGTGGACATCAACTGAAAGACCGGACCAGATATCATGAGTATAAGTAACTAGTTCTGACTGAATAATCTACAAGCTGAAAAATCTACTGCTGATTATTTCTGCGATAGTCATTTAATGGTTTAGGTTAGTCACCAAATACAATTCATAAAGATCTGCTGGCTAAAGCTCAAATTAATTAAGCTTTTCTGTTTCCAAGCTTTCTTTTTGAACTATTTATTTTGTGTTTTTAACACATCTGAGTCATCCTTAACAATCCAAATAAAGAAAACACCATAGAACAAATAGCAAATAATCAAAACAGTATCATTAGTTCCAGTTGTCTAAATGAGAGTAAAATATAGTATAAACTGTAACTCTTACATACATGAACATCCACACTAACAATAAAAAAAACAGTTAAAAATATCCACAGCAGTGAAATGCAAAATACACATTGTTACAGCAGTAATATTAATCCAGAAACATCATAAATAATAGTAAACCTGTAAAAAGGGAACATTTTACAGCACAATATTAAGTACATTTAGCTGATAATACTTAAATACATAAATAAAAACAATGACAGGGACACTTTCCTGCACTCACACACACACACAAAGTTAAAGACTTATACTTCTTATTTAACAGCGTAGTAATAATACTTATAGTTACTTAAGTTGTGGCTCTGAATACAGCGTTAGTTAGCTATCCGTGTTTACAACACAGTTTATTTAAACACATTTTAATAACTGTGGTTCAGTTTCAGTAAACAACGAGCGGCCGCTGAAACTAAACTCAATACTAAACACATATCTGCGGAAATTTGATGATAAATGAGCTTAAACTGCGTTTTTCAAACAAAAACTAACGTAAAGATTTACTATTACCTCTCTGGTCTTCGGCTACACGTGTTTTCCCAGCATGCAACGCTTTCGTGACCCCTTGTTTCTTTCTCAGTACGGCAAGCGAAGTGGGACAAACGAGACAAACAAAAAAAGCGAACCGAAGCTTGAATTACTTCTCGAAACACTTCGTACACGGACCTTTAACAAACTACTGTCTACAGTATACACAGTAAAACCACAAGTCTATATTCTAATAAATTCAACCATATTTGTAGGTTGAAGATTATCTAATGATCTACTTTCTAATATTTTATTAATGTCACTAAAACTCTGTTTTTCTGATTCCAGCTTTCCTCTATTTAATTTATTCATAAATTGATTTAATGTAATAAAACTGGCCCCTAAACACAGCCCTACATGTATAAGCACGAGTATTTTGAGTACGTAACTTTATGTTTAATCGCGTCTTCAGTCCGCATCCGGTCTGAGATCCGGCTCCATTGTTTCCAGTGAGCGCAGCGGGATCCAGCTCCAGGTTTTCCGTCCTCCTCCTCCAGGAGGTCAACTCCGTGTGGAGGACAGGAAGAAGTCAACCCAACGCTGCTCGCGATATTTATTTAAAATTCACAACCCATTTGGACCTGAGAGCACCAGCCGATGAGCAGCGGTGTGTGTCGGAGGCTCCTGCGGGCCGCCGGCTCCTCTCCTGCGGCCTCCCCGGCCGGCGGGAGCCGGAGCCGGAGCCGGGTCCCGTCCCCGTCCCTCTGCTGCAGCCTGCGGGCCGGGCGGGGGTTCGAGCCCCGCAGAGGGCTGTCGGCTCCCGGCGGCAGAGGCACCGTGAACGTGTTCAACAGGGAGATGAAGATGAGGCAAAAGAACTGGGCCGCGTCGCTGCAGGACGGACACCAGTACGACTACCTGCGGGACGAGGTGGGAGAACATTTACTTCAACGTGCTTTTGACCTCCAGAGATAAGATCACATGCAGAAAAGTGTATGGATTTGTTAACTTCAAACCCAGATCTAGTGTATTACATTACATCTTTCTAATTAAGTGCAATTGTTCTGCTATAAAATCAATATCTTTTTGCATAAATTGGTCGTTCTCAATGTTTTGAAAAGACTTTTTTTTGGAAATCTTTAGGAACGGATTCTACTTTAACACTTTATCTTTGTTCTGCAGGTTGGCAGTCGAGTGGCAGATCGGGTCTATGACATAGCGAGGTGAGTTCATGACTAGGCATCTGGTTTCTCATTGAACACACACACACACACACCAAGACCATCACACACACGTACACAAACTTTCTTTCCCGTCTCCTCAGGACGTTTCCTCTGGCTCTGGACATCGGCAGTGGAAAAAGTCACATTGCAGAGCATTTAAGCAAGGTACGGTCCTTTAATAACCTCGTTCATTTAGTTTAAACACTTATGCTACGTTCACATCAAAAGCAACGCTTTTTTGCAACGCTTTTTTGCAGAGCCTTTTTCGGGTTCATAAAATTATCCGTAGCCGCACAGAGCTCCAGGAACGCCATCTGAATGACGGCCGCTTCCAGCGCTACTTCAGATAGCGTCACGTTTTTCGCAACGCTTTTGTTATGAACGCAGCATCAAACTATTTTAAACGCTTTGGCACAACTGACTTAGTGTGTTTTCCCTCGCTGGTCGCTGTGCTCAGGACGTCGTGGAGCGTTTGGTCCTGACCGACGTCTCAGAGAAAACTCTGGTGAGACTGAAAGGAAATCATAAAAACTATTATCACTGAAGCCTCGATGTGGAGGACGGTTTGTGTGATAAAAGATGGATGAACCCTTTGGATAACGGTGGATGATGCTGATGTGAGTCTGTTCTTGTCTCCGCTCCGCAGAGGCAAACGAGACGCAGTGAAATCCCGACGTGTCGCGTTCTCGCCGACGAGGAGTTTCTGCCATTTAAGGAAAACACCTTCGACCTGGTGGTGAGCAGCTTGAGGTGAGTCAGACTTTATCACATCGATGGTTCAGGAAAAACAGCTTCCCAAGAGAAGGTGTCAAGACTGTTTTTCACACAATTCTGTCCGATTATATTCTCTGAATATTCTTTTGTCAAAACAAAAGAGGAAAGCGTTACTAATTGTTCGGACCTACCTTGTTTTTTAAATATATATTCAATATATATACATTGAAACAAAAACACCAAATGGCGGTACTTGTAGTAGTAGTACCAGTACTAGTTAGTGTCTGAGGTACTGCAGTCCCTCCACTTTGTTCATAAGTAAGACAACAAGCTTCTTCAGCGTGTTTAATGTCGACGCTGTAAATAAACGTCTGGTCTTCTCTGTTTTCAGTCTGCACTGGATTAACGACCTGCCGGGAGCTCTGAGGCAGGTGAGCGAGGAGCAAACCACCTGAAACAAATTATATTAGTGTCATCGACGTCGTTTATGATTGTGGGCGGCAGATAATGCTTCATCTATTTGTTACTTTTAGTGGATTTAAGAAGAAAAGTACTAAAGTAAACACTGAAATGTTTATTTTGGGTGTTTTCTTTTCACTCGTCTGAAAGAAAACATCACAATCAAAGGATAATTTTGTGGTTAATTCATTTCCTTGTTCCTTTCTCATGGAGATCCAGCGTCTTGTGTGTTTTTTTTAAGAGTCTCCTCCTCCTCGTCCTCCTCTTCTTCTCCTCAGATCCACAATGCGCTGAAGCCTGACGGGGTGTTCATCGGGGCGATGGTGGGCGGGGAGACGCTGTACGAGCTGCGCTGCTCCCTCCAGCTCGCCGAGACGGAGCGTGAGGGAGGCTTCTCCCCCCGCGTCTCCCCCTACACCGCCGTCACCGACCTGGGCAACCTGCTGGGCCGCGCCGGCTTCAGCATGCTCACCGTGGTGAGGAACCAGTTAGCCTCCATAACCAGTTAGCCTCCATAACCAGTTAGCCTCCAATAACCAGTTAGCCTCTATAACCAGTTAGCCTCCATAACCAGTTAGCCTCCAATAACCAGTTAGCCTCCATAACCAGTTAGCCTCCAATAACCAGTTAGCCTCCAATAACCAGTTAGCCTCCATAACCAGTTAGCCTCCAATAACCAGTTAGCCTCCAATAACCAGTTAGCCTCCAATAACCAGTTAGCCTCCATAACAGTTAGCCTCTAATAACCAGTTAGCCTCTAATAACCAGTTAGCCTCTAATAACCAGTTAGCCTCCAATAACCAGTTAGCCTCCAATAACCAGTTAGCCTCCAATAACCAGTTAGCCTCCATAACCAGTTAGCCTCCAATAACCAGTTAGCCTCCAATAACCAGTTAGCCTCCAATAACCAGTTAGCCTCCATAACAGTTAGCCTCTAATAACCAGTTAGCCTCTAATAACCAGTTAGCCTCCAATAACCAGGTAGCCTCCATAACCAGTTAGCCTCCAATAACCAGGTAGCCTCCAATAACCAGTTAGCCTCCAATAACCAGTTAGCCTCAAAAAACAGTTAGCCTCCATAACCAGTTAGCCTTCATAACCAGTTAGCCTCCATAACCAGTTAGCCTCCATAACCAGTTAGGCTTCATAACCAGTTAGCTTCCATAACAAATTAGGCTCTGTAACTGGTCCCAGTTGCTTTGATTAAACGCACTGGGAGCTTCTTTTGGGGGATTTTTTATTTTTACACAGACACATTTATTGATTAGCAGCTAAAAACAAGCTAACAATTAAACAAATAATCAGAAGGAAGATAAACAATCAAGTATTCCCATACTGTATGTGTGTGTGTATGCATATAAATATACATACTTTTGATTTTTTTCAGCAATAATTTAGTACATACATAATGTATTCGCAGCTATTATATATATATATATATATATATATATATATATATATATATATATATATATATATATATATATATATATATATATATATTAGCTGCAAAGATTAATGGTAAATAGTTATTGGTAACTATATAAAGAATTTCATGTACAAATATTTAAAAAAATAAATCAGAAAACATTGATATACAATATTAAAAAACATTCATCTTTAAGAATCTATAATGGAAATAAAATGAGACTGAAATAAAAAATGATTGCTATTAGAACTCGTCCTTTATGATTTTTACATGTTCTGTTTACTTTAATGAAACTCATCCGTTGCTTTTCTCTCTCTCCGTTCCAGGACATCGATGATGTTCAGGTTCACTATCCAGGAATCACTGAAGTCATGACCGACCTCCAAGGTGAGAAACTAAACGGAGTCTTTTCATTGGCTCAGCCCAGAAGTGAGCTCATGTTGACTCCTCCCCCTCTGCAGGGATGGGCGAGAGCAACTGCGCCTGGAACCGCAGGTCGCTGCTGCACAGAGACAGCATCTTAGCGGCGGCGGCCATTTACAAAGGTGAGTGTCGAAAGAAGAGCGGCTGCTACTCAGCCAGTGGAGATGAGATTATATGTTAATTATGGTACATAATGCAGCATGTTTGGGGATTTTTTTTTATAAAACAAGCTGTTTATAGTTTTATATGACAGTCATAGGGGAGGGAAGACTGAGCGATGTGTTTTTAAAAGGTTCAAACTCATCAGCCTGTCGTTCCTCCGTCACCTTGAACACACACACTGTCGTTTATTTTAACTCACACACACACACACACACACACACACACACACACACACGCCGTCCGGCTGCCACAAATAATCACCCGAGCACCAAATGTGGATTCATCCGCCGCTGAAAATAGTCCCCGGCGAATGCGCTGATTCCTCCTGTTTGTTTGATTAAAAACATCAACCAGCTGTTTCAGGACAAATTCAACTTTATATATTTAAGCTTTAAAGGAGTTACGTCTTCATTAGGAGCCAAGGGGCCGTTGGAGCCGAGATCCCATATTTAGATTTGCTGACGACGATAAAAATATACAGAATAAATCCTTCACAGCTGTTTCTTCAGCCTGTGATTCAGATACTTCTGTTTTCTTGGTTCTCATTTATTTTTCCAGCGGTTTCTTTTATTGAAGCAGACCCAGAGTCAGCTGTTCATCCTCGTACACACTGACGCATCGGGTCAGCTTCCTCTTCCTCAGACACGAGACGCTGCCCTTTGTGTTTGGAAGGTTTCTGCACCTCGTTTTCTTTCTTTGCAAACCTGTAAATGTAAATTGGTGACGTTCAACCAGCTGTCAGTTCAATTGATCACATCATTAAGTCACTATCGATTTAGTGATGAAGTTCTGGTTAGCCGCTACAGCGCAACGATTAGCTTAGCACAAAAGACCGCAAGCAGAGGGAAACTACGAGCCTTGAAGGTTAGCGTCCTCATCGTGTGTGTGTGTGTGTGTGTGTGTGTGTGTGTGTGTGTGTGTGTGTGTGTGTGTGTGTGTGTGTGTTTCAGAGATGTACGGTAGTGAGGACGGCTCCGTCCCGGCCACCTTTGAGATCCTCTACATGATCGGCTGGAAGCCTCATGAGTCCCAGGTGAGAAGAGCGTCCTGCAGAAACACACACACACACACACACACACACTGACGTAGTGGTGTTTCTGCACTACAATTCCCAGAGTTCAATTATTTTCTTCTTTTTATTATTAACTCTAAAGCGCTTTAAGCACACAGACACAAAAAAGGTGAAAAATAAAATAACCAGCAAGCACCAGTTGTGGCCTTTTTATACATAAAAAGAAGAAAGAAAGAAATGTATGTATAATTGTTTACATATTTCTCTTGTGTCCCTCAGGCCAAACCAGCAAAGCGAGGCTCGGCCAGCGTGTCCTTTGAGGACTTGTCAAAGATCAGCCAGCCGACCAACACCGACAAGTCGTAGAAGCAACCGAGCCGACGTTCTGCAGATTGTAAATAATATATTTTATTTAAACAACTATGTTTTGTTGCTGAAGTAAACGCCTGTAAGATGTCTGGAATAAAGTGAGCGATGGAAAGAAAGAGAAAAAAACTAACTTCCACAAGAACATCATTATTCCCTTTTCACAGGAAATTCACACACACTGACTCACTCGCCCACACGATGATGATGATGATGAACATCTTTGACGGTTTCATGTTCACGCCTTCGGACTTAAAAATAACCTCAACTGGAAAAGTGCTCATTGACGTCTGCAACGACCACCGTTATCATCAAATAATCCTCTTTATTCAATCGCTCCAAAACAAGAAGGTCAACAACAAAACTCTGCCTGAAAGCCTCTGTATTCTGGTATATTCATCTATATATATATATATATATATATATATATATATATATATATATATATATATATATATATATATATATATATAAAATACAAAACTTGTGTCTTAACACTTTTCTGCAGCTCCAATATGAATAGAAACGTAATGTTCAGTGGTGACATGTCACTCGCATGTACTCGGGTACAAAGTTGAGGTATTTATACTATATTTGAGTATTTTTCATCTTAAAATACATTTAGTTAACCGCATGTAAAGACTCTGTGTTGACGAATAAAACAACCCCAGTCAAGGTTAATACTTTGAGTTGTATGGAAATAAATAAGATTCATTATGTGTACAAACAGTGACAAAATTATAGAAGCCCATTTCCGCACCAAAAAAAAAACATAATTATGAGATAAACATAATTTTTTATCTTAGAATTGTGAGTTTTTATCTCATAATTATGACTTTTTTTATCTCATAGTTATGACTTCTTTTTTTTTTTGTGACGTGAATGAGCTTCCATACAGAATACATTCTCGCCCTCGAGGAGTGATTTCCTTTAACGCCGTTAAATGTTTTGGAAACCTTTTACAAACTGACTTCTATGAAGACTTCTGACTAACAGCCAATCAGAAAGAAGTGTCCAGTCCACCACAACCTCAAAAGTCATGACTTCCTCTTCCTCGATTCGAAGAAAGAAGGCTGTTTTCATCGTATGTCTCAACGAGGAAGCTGCAGAGATGTTGCTCTGTCTCTTCTTCCTGCTGCCTGGAGGCTTCTGTTACGGCGATAGCGGTAAGAAAATCCCATTTGTCAACATGCTTTATATGTAAAATCTCCATTTTGGTATTAATGAAGTCTAGATGTTAACATCCAACATTAGTTTTTTAGGGAAAATCACAATGAGTAAAATCAGTTGTTAAGCTTGTCGTGTTTATTTATGAATAAAACACTACAAGTGTTAACTTACATATTTAAGAAGAAAAGACAGTCCAAATAATTCTGATGCATTTTCAAAAAGTATATAGATAATCCTGATATTTCAGGCTATTAAGAATTGTATGTAATTATTGTACAATGTCATTTTCAAGCATACCTAATGCACATTTTATCCTTTAGTGTATTGAGGTTCTTCAACCTGCAGTGACATGTATAATAATAATACATTTTATTTATATAGCGCTTTTTCAAAATTCTCACTTTTCAAACATTAAAATCATCAATATGTTATGAATATGGACAATAAACAGAAGCGTTCACCAAAAATGCATTACCTACTTATTTTATAGTTTAAAAAAAAGGTGTTTTAATTCTTATTTGTATCATATGATTGTTTTATTGTTTCATCCATTGCACTGTTTTACCAGAGTTTAGCACTCAGCTTAGTTTGGGCCTCACTGCTGTTTTTTATGGAAGCCCATTCCCGCCACAAAAAATAATCATAATTATGACCAAAAAAAAAGTCATTCTTTTTTTTGTCATGACTTTTTTTGTTTTGTGGCGGAAATGGGCTTCCATAGGTTTTAAAGGCGCTGTATAAATAAAGTTATCACTAGTATTGGTAGCATCATTACTGCCTTGTTATCGTTCCAGATATCCCTGAACACACCGCGCTGCAGAGCTCAGTGGCCATGCTTCCCTGCGCTCACGGGCAAGGCAGCGACGTGACGTGGAGCCGCTTCGTCAACGGGAAATCGTTGACTCTCGTCACGATCAAAAATGGCGCGGAGGAAAAGTCGAACAAGCGCTACGGGTCCCTGGCGGACAATTCCCTGGTGATAAGAAACGTGACGCCCTTTGACGCCGCGATGTACTGGTGCAATAAAGCGAAGGTGTATCTGAACGTGACGGCGGGCGGCGACGCGGCGAGAGGAGGACCGGCGACGGGCGATGGCCTCAAGCCCGACCCGGAGAACCAGCCGCCCTCGGGCCTCTGGAAGGTACCGGTCGTGGTGGTGGTGGTGGTGGTGGTGGTGGGTGCTGCGGCGGCGGTTCTTTTGGGGGTCGTGACCCGGACACTCTGCTTCAAAAACAGAGTGGAGAAAACCAGCAATTTGGAGAAAACGGAAACCGAGGTAATTTACGAGGAGATTGGAGAGGAGGAGTGGCGGCGGTGGACAGGGAAGGACTCTTATTTTGAAAGTCCCTACTCCTTTCCGAGCGTCAGCGAACCGGCGAGCAGCTCCACTCCGCCCAGTAATAATCATGATCATAATAATCTGTACAGCGCTGTTAACAAGATCGCAACTGAAGGCCGCAGCAGTGAGCAGTGTGTGTATTCCCTCGCCCAAAGTCAAGGAGAGAGAGAGACAGACGCTCTCTCTTCCTGTTAGTTAGAGAAACTGGTGGAGAACAAATTCAGAAGCAGCTGTTTTTATTTTTTAAGTTTCGGGCTAATTTTGACAAAGAGGGGAATATAAATCAGCCCGACTGGAAACATTACAACCTGGTAAAGTGAAACCACTATCATTAATAACCTTTTTTTGATTTGTGCAGCATAAAATGTGAAAGTTGTGTCGTGTGACCTGAGCAATACTTCCTTAATTTCTCTTTTTTTCATCCATGGGGTAAAATAATATATATACACATTGTGTTTCAGCAAGTTACGGACATTAAAAACTGACCTGAGTCCTGTTTAGAGAATGGCGTAGTAGTGCGTTTCGCCTCTTGTGGCTGAAATGGGTATTACAAAAACAAATTCACCTGCTAAAACTATTTTATTTTTCATGTTTTCACAGATTCAAAATGTTTTTTGTTTTGTTCTTAAGTCACAAATAGAAAAGAGAAAACAATTAAATTCAGAAAATTAGAAAAAGGATCACCAGAATTAGTTTTCCTTATAAAACGACTACATTGCTGTGTTGTGTTGACAATAAATGAACATGATAACTCTGTAATGCTCCTTTTGCCTCTTTTTAAACCAGTAAATAAAATATCTTGAGTCAGAAACATCATGTTAAGCAATTTCCTCAGTTTATGTAAGAAGCAAAAAGAAAGAAAAAAAAGATCAGTTGCTGTTTAAGTCTCATAAAAAAATGCTTCAAATACATATATTTTGACACAATAACCTTCTGCAGAAGCTGCTACAACTCAATCAGAAGCCGTGCGTCAGGGGCTCCCTAAGCTGGGCGCAGATGACCTCATCGATGTAGAGCGAGTTGGTCTTCAGCTCCAGGTTTTCCTGCAGCTCCCGCTGGCATCGAAGCAGCGCCCTCTGCTCCTCCTCGGACTGGGCCACCGCCTCGCGCAGCCTGGGGGCGCAGGGACGAAGGGATTAAGCCACGCCTTCGGATTTCACCAGCATTGAATCACGACTTTTATTACCGTAACATTACGATTGCTTTTTGTCAAAATGTTGTGAATTCGCAGAGGAAACGTTTTGAGCGTGAGCAGAAATGTTGCTGAAACATTAAAGCTATTAAAGTCCAGGGGTTTTAGAAGTAATTCATATGAATGAACGTATCATTGAGGTGAAGAAGAGCCACGAGGATGTTTAAAGAGACGACTTCCTCACAACAACAAAAAACACAAAAAGGGGAATCGAGCCGAGATTTGTGTTGACTCAGCAGGAACAAGATTAAATGAGGAAAGTTAAATGAGGAAAGCTGATCTAACATTAGGCCATCATGCTATTATTGGTATATTATTGGTATACATTCTTTGTAATACTCGTTATTACATGTTAAAATTGTCGTTTGCATCATCATAGTGCTCTCGATGTCTCAGGACAGTAGAAATGTGTGTCCACTCTGACGTCGTTTAACTTCCACGTGTGTTTCAGCGTGTGAGCGTGCTTGTGTGTGTGTGTGTGTGTGTCCTGCGTACTTGGTGATGTGAGCGTTGATCTGCTGGACCTCGGCCAGCAGCTGGAGCTGTGCCGGATCGAGGCACTGCTCTTTGGACGGCCTCTGGAGCCGCAGGGCCAGGCGGGCCTGAGCCAGACCCAGCAGGCGCTCTTGCTCCGCGATGGCCGTGAGGAGATCCACTCTGCTCCGCTGCTGGCTGGCCAGCTCAGACCGGATCTAGAGGGGCAAGAGAGATCACGTCGGGGTCACCCGGTACTTCCTCTTAATGACATTGAATCAATCTCACTGTTCTATGCGTATAAAACAATCCATAGCCTGGAAGGATCACCTTTCGAGCATAAACGACCCACCGAGGAATCCAACAGTGTGTTAGAATAAAGTCTTAAGGACGCCAAGCGCTCCTCTTCCCCTTACCGTGCTCATCTGCTCCTCTATCTGGGTCTTGGCGGCCTTGAGATCCCAGACGTTCAGCTGCAGGGCCGTGGCCACGGCGTTGGCCTGCTTCTGCATGTCGGTGGCCGTCTGCTCCAGGAGCGACTCCAGCAGGGCCCGCAGGTACAGGGAGTTGGCCAGCTGCTGCTCCGCTTGGGCCATGTTGACGTCGGAGATGTTCTCCCACTGCTTTGGAGTCACCGACAAGCTGGGGAAGAGAACGTAAAAGTATCTCTCCAGATCTTTGGAGACAAATATGATTCACCCCGTATTGACCCCTGAGTTTTCAAACGTTAGCTCACCTCGGCAAGAGCGTTTGGGTGCGTTTGGGCCTCAGCTGGCTGTCCGGGGATTCGGCGTTCATTAAAATGCAGGAGTTGTCGATGCACTGCGCCTCAGATTTCTCCCTCAGGTCCTGCTCCAGCAGCTCCTTCATGGATCGGTTCAATCTGGAACAAGATCGGTGGACGTTGGACAAAGTCAACCCTCTCACCCGGAGCGTCTCCTCGTCCCCACCCGGAGTATCTTCTCTTACCGCAGCTGCTCAGTGACCTGCTCTGCCGCGCGCCGCAGGATGAGAATCGCTCCCTCGATGACCTCCCTCTCCTTCAGCAGCTCTCTGTCGGCCTTGTCGTGCCGCCGCTCAGTCGGGAAGCGCTTCATTCTGCAGGCGACGGACACAAAAAGAGCATCACTCTCTTCACGATGTACCATATGGAGAGAACTCTGCAAATAACAAGGACCGCCTGGACGCATCATCAGTTTCAGTGTCAGGTTCAGTTTTAGGTTTAGCATGGCCTTCACGTCGTCTGGTTTTAAATTGAAGATTTGATAGGTTGTAAACATTTCATTTAGCTGACGCTTTTATCCAAAGCGACTTACAATAAGTGCATTCAATCCATGAGTACAAACTCAGAACGACAAGAATCAAGAAAGTACAATTTTTCAAAAAAGCAGAACTACAAATTGCCATTTAAGTGCTAATAATGTGCTGCTAAGGTGATACTTTCTTTATTCAAGGTTTTGTCGGAAGAGATGTGTTAGCCCCGCCCTATCGCCCAATGCATGATGGGTTAGTTATTAAGGAGTTACAACTGTGTTTGATAAGTCAAAATATCTGCTACGGAAAAATTGCTATTAAACAGGAAAGGTGGGATTAAATAAATGATGGATGTGAGATTAATGCTAAAAACATTTCGAGTGGAGGAGGGCGGGCGGGATTTATTGTTTTAAAGTACTTTCATCTTTTCATGAGCTTCACACTAAGAGAAAGTAGTGTGTAAAGTTCAGACTAGAGTGACTGAAAACTTTGCAAATAGCTCCCAAAATCCAAATCTATAAGAGAGGTTAGCGGTGAGTGGACATCTCATATGTAAAGTAGGGACACAATGTGCATTGTTCTTCTGTCCCAGCACCAACCTCTCCTCCAGACAGAGCAAGGTGATCCTAAGGGGCTCTTTGCAGGCCTCCAGAGCTTTCTCCACTCGGCTCTGCGACGTCAGGAGGAGGTCAATCTCCACGACGATCTCATCCAGCTTCAGCTCCAACTCCTTCGTCATGAACTGGATGTCTTGGACCCGCTGACCTGAACAAGCAAAGGAAGACCCACAATTCACGCGACACCAGTCCACCTCTGTGGTCTCCATCTTAGTGTTCCCCCTTTCCTCACTCACCCAGTTCCTTGCTGTCGTCGTTTTGCATGCGCTTGCACGCGGTGTCCGTCTCCATGATCAGCCTCACGCATTCTGCTCTGAAGAGCTCCGAGTGGTTTCGCTTGAACTCCATGTTCTGCAGATTGGATTCAGCACCCTGCTGGGCGCTGCAGTCCGGGACAGACATTGTTCTGGCTTCAAAGCAGAAGGGAAAATGCATGTGAGACGACACCCAACGGATTATTTATGAAGGACATTTAAACAGGAAAAAAGGTCTCGGACATGGAGAACATTGAATAAGAGAAATGGCCGGCTATGCCTGTGATTGTTTGAAGATTAAGCTGTAACTTAAATTCTACCGGTACTGAATAGTGGATAGATAAATGTTGTGTAATTAAATACCAACACTGAAGATGATCAGATTTATCAGGTAATATTTAGAAATTGTATTTTATTTCAATTATTATTTTATTATTAAGACAATCAATATATTTACATTTGACTGTTTTTTAAATGATCAGACGTATTAAATATATTAAATTTGAATTGTGATGAATGTTATTTTTGTCAGTTAACGCTAAAGCTATGTAGCCAAGATTGCTGTTGTTGAGAGTTCATCCAGCACTTACCGCTAGCTAACTGCTAACTGCTAACCTTTGCAGAAAAACTTTAAATCTCAAATCTCAAAATGATTTGCTATCATGGTTTGAAAAAACACAACATGGTGTTTCTCACTCGCGTTTAAAAAAAAGACTTTAACTAAATAAATAAACATCTAAAAACAAACAAATAAACAAACAAGTAGTTATTCAGACCCGTTTCCGGTTTCCGGTTCTCCTTAAGCGGCGCAGTTGAAAACCTCCAAACGTCTCAACTGTTGTAACGTTAACGTAAGGAAGTGCTCCGTATCTATGGCAATAGGTGACACGTCTTCAAAAACATCTTTAGGCACGTTTAGTTTTCAACCTCTATGTATACGCATATAAAATATAATAATATAATATATATAGATGTATTTACACATATTTTATTTTCTTATTATATATATAAATACGTAAATAAATAAGTACATTTGAAAAAAGAATACATAAAATAAGTCTAAATATGTATAAAATATAAAAGTATAATAATATGAATAATATAATAATATACAACTAAAATATATGTATTTACACTTATTTTATTCTATTATTATTCCCCCCGCCTGACATTTTGAACGCAGGCAACATTTTCAATAAAGTTTTATTTGGAGCAACAACTAAAAAAAAAGAGACGTTGCCATGGCAGCTCCTCCTGTGTACAGCTAAGCTGGTTAGCTCGACCTGAGCCGAGGACCGAATCTTCCTTCCTGTTAGCTGGCAGGCTAACTGCTGTTTAACGTTACTTGTATTACTATTTGCGATCCCGTGCGATATTTAACCATGGTGAGTAAAGTATTTTAATATTATGAGTTATAGTTACGTAGCTTCGGCTTCCTATGGAGGCTAGCTAAACTAAGCTAGGTCAAGCTAACGTGACCTGAAAGGGATTTTAACCGTGGGGATAACGTTAAATGCCGGTGTGTTTTTCCTCCAGCCACCGAAGACTAGAAGCAAAAAGGCTGCGAAGGGGAAGTCTTTGGCCGTGGTGGACGGCCTGTCAACGGAGGAGATGTCCAAGGACCAGGTCAGAGCTGCAGAGCGATGCTACTAACTAGCCCTGTGTGTTTGGATAGACACACTGTGTGTGTACTCCAACACACTGTGGTTGGATAGAGACACTGAAACCCCAACACAGTGTGTTTGTAATGGAACAGAGCCTTAAAAAGCTGAGATTCACTTTGACTTTATCTAACTTTGATGTGATGGTATTTGTATATAACGGTTAGATTTAGTTTATTCTTCCTCTATATTAATTCACAAGTTTTCACATATTTATCTCAGTTTGAACAATTTCTTTGAAATAACATGGTTCAAAACTGTTTCGCCGTTGATTTCCCAATGAAAAGACAAAACACTGAACACTCACTATCTGGTCCAGAGAGTGAGATGTAATCAGTGATGAGGAAGAGTTCAGATCCTTTACTGAAAGTACGAACACACACTGTAAAAATACTCATACATTTAAAACCTTACTTAAGTAAAAGTGTAGTGTTCAATTATAGAAAATCAAATAAAAGGGCCACTGACGCAGCCTGGGTTTGGTTTACACAGGCAAAATAATGCATTGTCCATACAGGATTCAGTGTTTCTCATAATTTATTTAACCAAAAAACAAAAGAACAAAGGAACTCCTAATGCTGCCTCTCCTGCTCTGGTAAAAAAAAAAAAAATTTAATCGTAGGCTCACCCAGGTGCATGCTGGTCCTGTACCTGCCTGCTCCTATATAATATAACCCCAGGTACCCAGAGCGTTACCCAATGCATAAACAAACGAACAAACCAAAAATAAGTATACCTGGACAACAACAACACATATTTAAACTAAATAAAAACTATCAAAAGAAAAAACTGTCCTAATATATTTAAAAAAATGTAACCTAAATAAGAAAACACTGAGAATTGAATACATTGTGAATAAAATAACTAAATACTAACATCAAATAAATAGCTCCTGCAAAAAAAGAATGTGTTATTAGCACAATGTACGTAAATTCATGAAAGTAGAAGTGCTCGTTATGCAGTAAAATGTTCCCCTTCATGACTCTTAAATGTGCATAACCCTAATATATCTCATAAGAGGAGGTATGGGAGCATGAGGAGATGATGTCGCGGGTGTATCTGCAGAGTGACAGTGAGCCGCATCAGGTTACGATGGCTGACTGTGTGAACGTGATCTCACTGCACACAGATCCACTCATTAAGTAAACGGCTGATGCAGGAGATGAAGACAGAGCGTCCCCCCCCCCCCCTCCGACACCCACACACACAAAACTGATACTAATGTACTAATGTCTGTGCGGCCTTTCAGCTGGAGGAGCACATCATCCGCCTCCGAGAGGAGCTAGACCGAGAGCGCGAGGAGAGGAGCTACTTCCAGCTGGAGAGGGACAAGATCCAGGCATTCTGGGAGATCTCCAAGAGGAGGCTGGAGGAGGAGAGGGCCGAGCTGAGGAACAGAGATAGGGAGAGAGCGGAGGCAGAGGACCGCCACCAAGTGGAGATTACGGTGAGACACACACACACACACACACACACACACACACACACACACGTTACTGTAGTTTTTAAATTGCACGTTTAAAAAACCTTAAGACTGGAAGGTGTTAGAGAAACAGAGAGTAACCAATCACCCCAAAAAATCATTTAATATACAAATGAATGAATACATTTACTTTGTTTTATACTTCCTATCTCCTGCTTACCAGTACTGTGCAATTTGTGTACATTTTGTGTATTTGTGCAATTTGTGTCCATACCATAATCAGAAAATATTCTTTGGATTATTCTTTAATTTTCTGAGACTTTACGTATCATTGAGATCTGATGTTACATCATTGCAGTGAGGGGTTTAATCCAGTGGTTCCCAAAAGGTTCTGGAATAAATCTAAGATGTTAAGAGACAAAAGAAGAACCTCTTAACGCTGAATCACATTTGATCCGACCCCTGAACGCCTCATTCTGATGGCGGTCCAGGTGTACAAGCAGAAGCTGAAGCACGTCCTGTCCGAACAACACGGCACGATCTCCGGGCTGAAGGCGGACGGCGTGGCCTCGACGGCGCTGCTGCAGAACCAGAACACGCTGTCCGAGCTCGGGCTTCACAGAGAGCTGCACGGCCTGCAGGCCGACTTCAGGGAGAAGAAGGACCACAAGGAAAACGGCATCAAGGAGCTGAAGCTGGTGAGGCCGGCTTCTTCTTTTACATTGTGGTTTTATTTCCCCAATTCTTTGGCATCTTCACCACGACCCTGTCACCTTTTTTTTATTCCCAACAGAAGCACCAGGTGGAGTTAATGGAGCTGGCAAACAGCTGTGATAAAAGGATCCGAGGTGAATGAACCCAGCCCCTTTGAGTTTAATCCAGAAACTCCCGTCGTGAACTAGAATTAAAGCTTTCCCTGCTGCTTCTCCAATAGAAATGGAGGTGAAATATCACAAGAAAATGCAGTCGGCGACGGACGCGCAGGCCAAAAAGCATCACGTCGAGGTCGCCGACATCGAGGACCGGATGAGGAGCCGCGTGGCGGCGCTGGTGGAGGACCACGACCGAGCGCTCAGGCGCGCTGAGGAATACTACGCCACCATTCAGAGGAAGCTGCTGCTGGACCAGAGCACGCTGAAGGTACCGAACACACCAGCAGAAACACAGAGGCCACCAGCAGGTTGAGATGAAACTCACATGAAGTTTTTTTTCTTATAAAAAACTGAAAGCGATATAAACTGTGGCAAAGACGCTGACGCGGCTCTTTTGTCGTCCGGTAGGATGAACTCTCCGCGGTGACGGCGCTGCAGGCGCGAGCGGACAAGAAGCTTTCAGCGGCCGAGCAGCAGAACCGCCGTCTGAGCGAATCTCTGCAGGAAGCCCAGCAGAAGCTGCCGGAGCTGCAGAGACAGCTGCAAGACTACAAGCAGGCCAAGGCCCAGCTCGTGGTGCGTTCACGTCACGTGTTCACCAGCACGCTCTCCACTTAGTCACAAATACACCGACTGAAGAGTTGAGCTTTATTAAATCATCGGGATTTCTGATTATTTTCTGAGATTATTTTGTGCATTAGTGTTCATTACTACTTTAACTTGAAAGGCAAAAAAATCCAACATCATTTTGAGTTTATTTAAAACATTAGTCCATCTTTCACATTAATTTACATGACTTTGTAACCAACAACTTACATTTAAAGACACAGTAGCACCTGTTGAACATTAGGGCGTGGCCTTTTTAAAAATATCCCCACTAGGGGGCCACCATAGTCGGCATGTTTTAATCCGACATAAAAGGGATTTTCATCATCTCAGTCTCTTGTTTTGAGCTCTCTCATTGGTGCCGTTATGGAACTAAATGTGTTGAGGTTCAAAGACTTTGTAAGGAACCTGACGACGGTCGCTGTACCGAGAAATAGTTATTCAATACTAAATATTGACATTAAGTTACTCTTCTTTAAATCTAAACTGTCCGTTAAACACATTTGTTACATCTGAACTTCACTTGATGTTTGTTACATCTACAATACCCGGGTCTGCCTTCATTTCTTTTATGTATTCAACAGAAATGAAAGTGAGAAGGACTCATCCGACTGCACCAAGAACACAATCCTTCTAAAAATCAAACACATTTTCCCTCGACAGGCGACCAAAGCTCGAGGGAAGGTCCTGGACCAGGAGCTGAGGGACCTGTCGGTGGAGCACGAGCTGCTGCTGCAGGCCTTCCAGAAGGTGAGCCGTCGCCGCCGCGCCGCACGGCGTCGGGCTCAGCCGTCGATGTGTGTGTGTGTGTGTGTGTGTGTGTGTGTGTGTTCACGTTGTCGCTTTCGTCAGGTTCAGCAGGAGCGCGACGAGCTGCTGAGGAAGCAGACGGAGGCCGTCCTGGACCTGCAGCAGAGGAGCGCACTGAAGCAGCTGCTGCTGGAGAGGAAGCTGGCGGCGCTGACCGACACGCTGGAGAAGAAGGAGGCGCGGCTCTGCGCCGCCCTCTCGGCCTCCAACGTCGACCAAACCGCCGGCAGCAAACTTGAGGTGTTTTTTTTGTTTTTTTTCCTCCTTCAAATGAATTAACGGCTTCAAGAACAGCCGTCTGAACGCGTCTTCCTGCTCGTAGGAAATGCTGGCGTCTAAACGGGCCACCATCGACGCCTTGCAGCGAGACTTGGCTGAAGATCGTACGGTCAGTTCATTTAAAAAGAGTTTTAACGCGTTGGAGTTCATCATTCTGAGAGTAAACGTGTGTGTGTGTGTGTGTGTGTCCTGCAGGAGTACGACGACCTGCTGCGCACCTGTAACGAGAGGCTGAAGGATTTGGGCGTCCCGCTGTACGACTTCCCCTTCAGGCCTTCGGAGCGGCTCCTCGGCGAACAGACTCGGGCGCAGAACTCTCCGGCCTCCGAAGAGTGACCTCGCTCAGGTGAGCGCTCACCTGCTACACAACCCCAAAACGACTCGACCCCCCTCCCACGTCACATAATGAAGAAGCGGTTCACGGAGGATTTTCTGGAGGTTTAACCGTCTTTCTATCGCTGCTGCTGGTGATCACCATCGTCTCATGTTAACCGACCAAGAACTATAACTTTGTCATACCTTTTGACTCATTTTCATTTTCATTTGGTGTCTTTTCAACAATCATCAGTTCAATGTCTTCAGTGTTGTGGATTTTTTTTATTTTTTATATGTATTCGTGGTCCTCAGAGGATGAAGTCCATCGACTTTAAATAGACTTTTCCTCTCCCACCATTGTGACCATGACACTCCTGAACAGTTCATGTTCTCATCAGGATGAATTGGAGTAACTTTGATCTTCTGACTTTCCCCATTTTCCTCCTCGCTCCGTCAACATCTCAGTACTTTGGTTTGTGATCAAATCCCTTCAGATGGTGAACACTGAAGCCGGTAAACATCCGCTCACTGGAGGCTGTGAGAGTAAAATCTTGTTTGATTACCTTTAACTTTTGATACTTGAGCACAAAGTATTTTAACTTCAGCGGAGTTGTGATTTCATTCAATTTAAATCTGACGTGACACTTGTGGGATTTTTCACACCATAAATATCATCTGTTTTTCTGTAGTAGTAATAATAATAATAATAATAATAACTTCCTGGAGTCTTGTCTTTATCGCAAAGTTGCCTGAAAAAATTAAAATGTGTCTTTTTTACAACTTGTTGTCGATTTAAACAAACCAGATAAAACGTGTTCTGTCAGGAGGATTCTGTCACCTTTGTCATAGCGAGGCTAGCAGTTCCCACCCGTTTCCATTCATTATGCTAAGCTAAGCTAAGCAGTGGCCGGCGGAGTTTCAATCCTCTCAAACGTCACCAAGAAACCACACGAGCAAATTTCCCAAAATGTTGAACTGTTAAACAGCAACAGTGATCGAAAAATGTTCAATTGTTGAATTAGGAGACAAAAAACAAGCAGTGTGAATGTTGTGGTACGTTCCCTTTACTGACATTCAATGTCAATAGTTTACATCACATACAAGCATATCGTATAGAAAAACTATGCACATCAACATTTACACTTTATACACACACACAGTATGGCTTATGGGGAGAAGAAACAAAAACACAACAACCGTGAGGCTCAGGAAGACTTCAGGATCGCATCGATTCACTCGATTTTTTTTAGGGGGGGAAATAAAAATCAGCCCTTAGCTGCCGGAGGGAGGAAATAATCCCTGCTAAATGAATTATTTGTATCTATTTGTAAAAAAGAATAGAAGCTCCTAAACACTATGACGCCGTACTTTACAACAGGTCTTTGAACGCAACCTTTTGAGGCCGTAGTTGCGTTTCATTGCAGCGGGATCACAGCAGATACAAAAAGGTGAACACATTATTATAAACGTGTCAGTGGAACTACGACTACTTCTTTTTTTTGGTGTTCAGAGTCATTTGCAGCGTCTAAATATTATTTGGCAGCTTTAATGTCAACAAAAGGGCACTGATGGTCACGTAGAAGAGGAGGGTTGATACCTCATTATATGTTCTTCTTCCTGTTCATGCACTTAAAGGGCCAGTGTGCAGGGTTTGGCAGCATAACATACATTTTTTTAATAGGATATTCTGATATTTATGCCAATAAATTCACCCTAAATGCAACACACTGTTACTTTGTAAATGAGTCCATACTTTGATTTAGTCCTCCATCTGTAACGGGGACACGGGTGGAGATCTCTGAATGAACGGTTTGACCACAGCGAAGAAAAACCTGTTGTCATGTCATGTGACCGGCTTCAGATCGAGTGATTTAACGTCAACTAATGATCGTTGCCGTCATAGATTCCCTTCTTGTTTTATTTGTGAAATGTCATGAATGAGAGAACAATGCCCGACATAATTTTCCCAGAGTCAAAGGAAACGTCTGCAAAGACGTCGTCTGACCAACAGTCTGAAGATATTCGCCATGAAGACGACAAACGACAACGAAACACACAAATGTTCACATTTAAGAATGAAACAAGTGAAGGTTTTGTCTTTTTTCTTTACTGACTTTTTTTTTCCGCTGGCTGACCGTTTAAACCACGATGAGTGTTTCAGCAGCAGAACACGCACGCACGTTCTCTCTCACACACACACACTCTCACACACACACACACACACTCACTCACTCTCACACTCACACTCACACTCACACACACACACACACACACTCACTCTCACACTCACACACACACACACACACACACACACACATTCTCTCTCTCATACACACACACTTCCTCTCTCTCTCTCTCTCTCTCAGACACACACACACGCACTCTCACACACTTCCTCTCACTCACTCTCTCAAACACACACACACACAGTGATGGCGTTGCCATAAGTCTCACAGCTCATGTAGATATATTAGCATAATATTGCGGTTTATTGCTTCAGCGTAGAAAGTAAACTCTTTAAAACAGAGCTGAACTTTCTCACTTTAACCGTTAGTGAGAAAGTTTCTACTGGAACAGCCGGCGTCTCAGCGGCGAGCAAACTGACCTGCGAGTGTTTCAACCTGTTGATCTTCTGAGGCGGAAAAACACGGCCAGCTGTTTTTTTAAACTTTTTTGTGTGTTATTTTTTGTTTTGGTTGTGGCGTTGCGGTCAGCCGGTGCCGTGGCTGCTGTACTCGAACACGCCCTTCTTGAAGAACGGCGAGAGCTCGCACACGGCGTGTTTGGTGAGGCGGAAGCCGCCGTCTGCGTCGGCTCTGAGCGGAGAGCTGGAGGACGACAGCATCACCCGGAACAAGTTCCTCAGATAACGCTGCGGGGAACAGACGGGCCGCGAGTCACATCTCCACTTCTTAAAACAAACAACGTGTAATTCAAAACCGTCTCACCTCCAAGTGGTTCCGGCGTTCGGCGACCATCCGCTCGTCTCGGTTTCCAAACAGTTTCTTGGGAGGGAACTCGAGCGCAGCCAGCTGCAGCACACACACACACACACACACACACACACACACACACACACACACACACACACACACACACACACACACACACACACACACACACACACACACACACACACACGTCACATTAAGAAGCTACAACAAGGGAATGTTTTGTCCTTTTTCTTTTGATAAATTACTTTTTTTTTTGCTGACTGAGTGTTTCAGCAGCAGCAGAACTCTCTCTCTCTCTCTGTCTCTCTCTCTCTCTCACACACACACACTCATATTCTCTCTCTCTCACACACACACACACACACACACACACACACACACACACGTATTCTCTCTCTCACACACACTCATATTCTCTCTCTCTCACACACACTCATATTCTCTCTCTCTCACACACACTCATACTCTCTCTCTCACACACACACACACACTCATATTCTCTCTCTCTCACACACACACACACACACTCTTATTCTCTCTCTCTCTCTCTCTCACACACACACACACACACACACTCTTATTCTCTCTCTCTCTCTCTCACACACACACACACACACACTCTTATTCTCTCTCTCTCACACACACACACACACACTCTTATTCTCCCTCTCTCACACACACACACACACACACACGTTGGTACTCTCTCACCTCCGGGTATTTCATCTTGAGGCTCTTGTGCATCTCCCGGAAGCGGCTGTAGCGCCTGAACACGGCCCACATCTCATCCATCACGGCGATCTGACCAAAGGGAGCAAAAAGTGTTTGAGGTAAAAACTCGGACGCGCACTTACACTCGAAAGCTTTTCTGGTTCAACGCTTCTACAATCTCACAACATCTAAATACAATTTAGTCCAGTACGACGAAACCTTGAACTATGACCTTAATAATAAACAAATATAGAGCTAAGTTTACATGAAGAAACTACTTTTATCCAAGTAAAACTTCTGAATATTTCTTCCAGAGTGCAACCTACATTTAACTAGTCATCATACTATACATCCCGTCACATTAAAGATGGATTACATTCTTAAATAGATGGTTAAAAAACGCATGAGGAAGATGAACAGGTCAAACCGTACATGACTGACGATGACGAGGGAGACGAAGACTCACCTTGACCTCGAACTCAAAGTGCTCGTCCTTCCCCTGCCCGCGGAGAAAGTAACGAGGAATGCTGATTTTAACGGGCTCCTGGAGGCCGTCGCCGCTCGACCCGAGAGGACGGCAGACCAGGTGCTGCAGAGGACGCCAGGAGGAAGAGGAAGAGGAAGAAGAGAAGAAAGGTAGAGGAGAGGAAAGGGTTGACTCAGAAAGAAATCAAAATCATTTTCATTAAACATTTGGTTGAACTTGATTTAAGAATGATCGGAATCATAGAAAGTTCAATCTTTATTATCTTGGTAACACAATTAACATGTTCTCTGTACATTTAAGACACATTAAACATTTCTTTAATACATACTAATCTTTTTTTCTGTAATCACTTCACATCGTTACAAATCCTCTCGTTGCCTTTAAGACATTAAATCCCATCTTTTTTTTTTAAAATCAAAATGCAAGCTGCAAAAGTTTAGACTAAAACAGCAAATAAGTAATATCATAATTTTTCCTTTAAACCAAATACGACCAGAAAAATCAAGCTTCATCCACATTGTTTCAACTTTCCGAAATGCGGTTTATCTTCATAAATTTATTATGACGACATATAAACTACTTAAATTATAATAAACATCAAATCAACAGGATCTGTGAGTCTTCATCTCAAAAGGCGTTTTAAAAATGTTAGAAATTATTCTAAAAAACTTGCAAATGTGTTTATTTTACTTTGGTACGATGATGAATCATCTTTTAAGATCTCAACTCCATGAAATGGTAAACACTTATTGAACACATACTAAAACAAATGAGATGATGACCCGATCATACATATAAATATTGTTTAATTACTTCTCTCTTTCAGACACAGGTAAAAGTCGGGTTACAGCCGCTACTACCTTTGGTAGGTGTCCGCGCTAGCTCCCCGGTGTAGCCAGCTAGCATCGCGGCTAGCTCAGTAGCTTCAGCAGCAGCAGCGGGGAGCTAGCACCAGCGCTAGCTTGTTACAGCGGGGACACCCACCGAAGGTAGGAGCGGCTTGTAACCAGACTTTTATGGTAAGTAAACCGTGAGTAATTCAGGTAGACAGGTGGTTAATCAAGACCACGGCTTCTGAGGTACAACCAAAACACAACTTCCAGGAATCGCTCCGACGACCGCGGTCAGAGACGGAGAGCGCGTCGGCCGAGTATCGCCTGGCCTCCGCCCGCTTTGCTCCGGTCGGCGGTCCGCGAGTCGCGAACGTGACGTCGACCACAAAGCAGTCGTCGCTAACCCTCACAACCAGGCATCCGACGTCCGAACGCTTGCGGAGTTCGAGTCCCCGAAACTGGGGCTGCACGGGCGCCACACTGGACCCCCGCGGCACCGGGTGGAAGACGCCGTCCTCCCGGAGAAGAGCCACGTGCGTGTCCGTCAGGAGGAACTGACAGATGGCGTCCCGGTGCGCGCGGGAGGAGCTCTCGACGACCTTGACGCTGGTGTAGAGCAGAGGACGCACGTGCGCCAGGGACGGCTTACCGGGACCCTCCATGTTCCCGTGGACGAGGTAGAGCAGGTCGGCGAGGACCCGCTTGAATCGGGATGCGACGCGAAGGCCGTCGTCCAGGACGATGTCGGGAACGCTCGCCGTCCAGTCCAGAGAGAGGGCCGCGAGGTCGCCGGAGAGCAACGGGTGGTCGACTTCAGTCCCCTCGGGGAACCTTTCGGGGGAACGAAGCTTCAGCAAGGCTTTGCAGAACTCCTGAGTGAGCTCTTTGCTGTAGGTAAAAACCACCAAGACGGCGTTTTCGCCGCTGCCGATGAGGCGGATGTGCTGCCCCGCCAAACCGATCTGGACCTGCTTGATGTCCGGGAGGTTCAAGCGGTGACGAATAGCCACGGCGTCGTCGGCGTTTGTTCCACTCGACAGCACCGTTATGTCCTCGTCCGACAGGAGCAGGCACCCAGGGTTTGGGACCGGCTGCCTGACGTTGGCAGTTTGGAGCCAGAAGATGCTCGCGAGCTCGTTACGTTTTGCTCGAGGGCTCAGAGATTCCAACTTTTCCAGCAACTCCTCGGACGAAAGCGACTGCAGCCGAGACAAGGCCGGCGTCAGACGGACCAGCGTCTGACGAAACACTGCTGGACGAGCGTCTCTGAGAGACGACACGGAGCCTTCGGGGCGTCCCGCGACGCCCGGGATCACCGACGTGCGGCAGTTTGGAGGACTACCGAGGGCGCGATCCTCTGTCGGATCGCCCGATAGGGCCTTGTTTTCTGCGAGGTTCAAAGGTTCTGGCTCCGGCTTCAGCTGCAAGCGATGAATCAGCGGCAGCTCCTGGGACATCATGGTCACGTACTGAGTGAGCACAACCTTCATATCGCCCACTCGCACGTTTCGAATTATGTCCCGAGTGCCCTGAAGCGTTCTGCTGGCGTCTTTGCACGCTTCGGAGAGCTTTCCGGTAAAATACCCAAAAACAAAGCTTCTGCTGGCTGCCCACGTATCCGTTTCCGTGGCTTTCTCTTGTTTTAGTCCACTGTTAACGGATTCCTTCGACTCCTGCGTGAAATTGACAGAGTTCTGCATCTTTGACGATTGATCATTGGAAAGTTCAGTGTCTTTTACCATCTCTGGGTCACATGCTTGGCGTTTGCTTGCTGCATCTTCAACCTTTTTATCGTCGTCATCATTATTAGGAGCACGGCAGGCTGAATGGGTTCTTTTTTCAAGGGCGATGTTCTCGTTTTCATCCATCACGTTGGCCTCCGAGTTTGCGGAGTTGCCGCGAAGCTTGTGTTCAAGTTGGCAAAGGCCTCGGCCCACTTCTCCTGGAGGGACACTCGCTCCTCGATGCTGCCAATAGGTTTGTTCACCCTCTTTGTAAGGCTCTTCCTCTTTTTCAATCACGACTTTAGCTGCGTATTCTACTTTTTCTTCTCTGTGACTCTTTAAAAGGTTGTAATCTGGATTTTCCGACACGTTTTCCCGCACTTGAAGAGGGGATTTTGCCTCGAGGATCGGGGCAGGCGGCAAGCTAGACCACAACCCGCAGGCTTTCTGTGTGCACAAGGGGGGGGAGTCCATGACTACATCGTCAAGAAGGAGGCGAAGGCTCTTTGAATAACACCGAGGTCCATAATCCACCCATCGAGAATCAGAGTTCTTCCATCACCAAGTGCACAGGCGAGTTTTGAATGATTCGAAATTAACAGTGTGAAGAGGTTTGACATGCAAATTAAGACGACAAATGGACAAAAAATATACTTATATACTTTAAATTCTTATCAAACGTGGGCAAAGCAGCATTTGCAAATAATTCTTATGATGATTTCCTGCTGTGACGAGACGGATGATGTTTGCAGATCTCCAACATTTTGTTTATTTGTAGGTTTCTGGCTTAACTCCATCTGTCTTGCACCTTGACTGAAAAAAAAGGCAAATCTGCAAATGCTGTTTTACCCATGTTTGAACCCACGTTGTTTGAATTGAAGGACTATGAGCTGATATATTACATTCACAATCATTTCAAGGTGTTTTGTTGTCTGTTAAATTGACTTTCCATGCATCCCTTGCTTCGGGTTTCACAAAAATAATAAACAGAGTTTCCAAATTTTCAAGAACACAAACAATTGATTAGAAAATATTTTATTTGGTAAACTTAACAATATTTAAAAAAGGAAAACTCATCCATTGTTTCTTCTAAAATTTAATTGAATTAGTATAATTATGAGGAATTATGTTCATATTTTTCTTGTGTCATTGTTCCCATGCATATGAGCGATGACGGTCAAAGATACAGAACCTCGTCCATTTAAAAAAAAATTGTACATAGCAGGATTACAAATTTTTAATAATTGATTATTGAGTTGTAGTAATCTCAAAACTAAAGGAGTCTGGTCTTACCTCATATTTAAGCCTCCTTGGATTAATGTTTTGAAGCTTTTCATCATCCTGAAAACAATGAAACTTAACATCACCTCTCAGTATCATTACATATACACTATTAATTCTTAAATCTGCACAAAAAAGGGAAGAAAAACAAGCAAGTTGTAAATTATACTTCATGACAGGAGAAAAAAAAAAAGGGAAAAATTTAACAAAACCAGGATCATGAACCAAGCGGAGAAGAACCCCATAAAAGAGCTACAAACCAAACGGAGTGGTAGAAGTGTGAACGGGTCAACCCAGAACCGGATTGGGGAGGAAGAGGAGGAGGGATCATGCAGATTACAGAGCAGAGCAAGTCTCACACAGAGCAGGAGCGTCCTGGTCTTACCTCGTCTGTCAATCTAACAGAGCTACAGTCAAAAGCTTCCTCCTCCTCCTGCGGGGTTAAAGAGCTAAACATCAGTTCTACACAGAGAGAAAGCGGCGCCGGACTCGCAACCTGCCACCGGACCTGCTCGATGCCTTTATTCTCCCTTTACTCTATAAAAACACACATTTCGCAGGCTGGACGAAAGCTCAGAATAATGAGTGTTAAGAGCGGCGGCTACAGGATCACAACCATGACGGATTATTGAGAAACCTCCCACCTGATGGAATAAGCTCCAAATACATTTATTCAACTGATTAATCCGCCAATGAATCAACGCTTTGTTCTGTTAAAAACAGACGAAAATGTTCAGAACAAGTGGACTTCTTCAGAGGTTTTATTTCGCGTCGACAGAGACGAACAGCAACTTCTTGCTCCCAAGAAACCAGAACATGTTTTGACATTTTTGCTCGAAATATGACCTGATTATCAAAATAGCCGGCGATTCCTTGTTCTACCAGAACACACATATATAAGGAATTTAACTAAAGGTTTAAAGAATAGGTAAGAACTATTGTGAACACATGTTTGTGTAAAATAAGTGAATAAATGTATATATATTTAAAAAAACAGCAACATCAATTTAAGGCAAGTGTTTTTAGTTCATAATAAAGTGCAAAGTGATATTGAATTTGTGGATATGTATAAATACACACATTGTATACATTTCTAGATCCAGTGTATGTACTGCATGTAGGATTTATATTTACAGGGACAAAAAGGTGCGCTCTTCAACTGTAAAATATCACTTTTATTGTGAATAACGGGATGTTTTAATGTACGACTGATGTTAAGAGTCCATCAGAGCGACGGTCTGAGGGGAGAAACTGTTCCTCGGTCAGCTGGTTGAGACACTGAAGTGTAAAACAACGTAAGGAAGCGACAAAGTGCGCGGGCATCGTCTTACCCGGAGCGATTCACAGGACAGAGACAGATCCAGGTTGCTGTTGCTGCCGCCGCCGTTGAGCAGGTTCATCTTGCGCATCCTCCTCTGGACTTCCTCTTCGATGTACGCGTTGATCCTGCAACGCATGAAGCGCCGGCGGCAACATGAAACGACTAAAGTGTTGATTTAAAGCGACCGGGAACGCAAGAGACGTACCGGTCGTCCGACAGCGGCAGCAGAGGCGTCAGGCTCTGGACGTGGCTGACCGGCGAGCTGCCGTGACTCGTCTTCTCCTCGCCGGTCCGGCCGCTCTCGTCCCCTTCGCTGATCCTCCGCCTCAGCTTCTGGATCTCCTGCTCGACTCTGGAGAGAAAGCGGTTCACGAAGCGTTAAACCACACGAATGAGGGTTTCTATCGTCGTTTCTTTTTGTTATTCATTTGGCTTCTCCAGCGCACAAAGGGTTTTATTGCTCAAACAACAATTAATGTTGTCAAGCCAGAGGTTTGAAACAAATATCTACACTTCAGTAAATATTGTTTATAGGATATTAAACATTATTTTCCTCATAATCATTTAACACATCGAGCAGAAATGCCTAGTTTGTAGCTCGTAGCTTGTCGCTCGTAGCATGTCGCCCGTAGCTCCAAGCTCGTAGCTCGTCACTCCTAGCTTGTAGCTCCTAAATCATAGCGCCTAGCTCCTAGTTCCTAGCTCGTCGCTCCTAGCTCGTCGCTCCTAGCTCGTCGCTCCTAGCTCGTAGCTCCTAGCTCGTCGCTCCTAGCTTGTAGTTCTTAGCTTGTTGCTCCTAGCTCCTAGCTTGTAGCTCCTAGCTCGTCGCTCCTAGCTTGTAGCTCCTAAATCATAGCTCCTAGCTCGTCGCTCCTAGCTTGTAGTTCTTAGCTTGTTGCTCCTAGCTCCTAGCGCCTAGCTCGTAGCTCCTAGAAACAACCAGACAATAAAGCAGAAACAAACACAACCAAACCTCCTCACAAACCTTCAGGAAGGTGTCAGATTCAATTGAGAGGGATTATTTTTTTGTATCAGTCAAAACATTATTTAGTTTTTTTAAAAGGAAAATTGTTGCATTAGCATTCAATCATATACGTTTCTCCCTCAGTGACGTCACTGTGGCGTCTAATATCTTGCCACGTTGTCTTGACTTCCAGTTTAAATCGTGCATATTCATAACTTTGTGACGACGTGCGTCGCATGTAAAAAAACCTCTGACCTGTGCGGGTCCAGGTCGGCCCCCGTCCCCGTGTTCTTGACCACCGAGCTCTGGCGCCGCTGCTCCTCGGCGTCGGGCTCCAGGGAGACGCTGCGCCTCAGCGCCGCGTGCCTCCTCTCCAGCCGGGCCACCGCCTGCTCCATGGCCTCCCGCTGCTGCTTCTCCTTGGACTCCAGGATCTCCTTCTCCTTCCTCCTCACCTTCTCCTCCTGCCGCGCCACGTTGGCCGTGAACTCGTAGGTCTCCTGCAGCTGCTGCAGCTGCTGGGCGCCGTGCCAGTGGAGGTTCAGCCTCTCCTCCTTGTCCTCCAGCTCCTTCTCCACCTGGAACAGCGTGTTGTCGAGGCCCGGCGGGCCGTCGCAGTTCCCGTTGCTGCCGCCGCCGCTGCGCTCCAGCATCTCCGCCGCCCTCTGCTTCTCCTCGGCGAGCGCGGGGAGGAGGCCGTCGACCACGCTGGCCAGCTGGCGCTCCTTGAACTGCAGCCTCTGCTCCGCCTGCCTGACCAGCTGCTCCTCCTGGCAGGCGGCCGTGGCGTCCTGCGCCCCTTTCTCCTGGCGCTCCCGCAGCTGCTGCTGGCGCTCCTTGAGGCCGCGGGCCAGGTGCGGCAGCGCGCCGCGCTCGCCGGCGACCTCCTTCTCCAGGCGCTCCCGCTGCTGCCGGAGCCCCTCCTCCAGCCGGCCCAGCTCCGTCACCTGCGCCTCCTTGAAGTCCGTGTAGCGCGCCTGGGCGGCTCTGGCCTCGCGCTCGCCGGCGCCCTCCACGTCCGGCCGCTCCGCGGTCTCCTTGGCGCGGAGGAGCGCCTCCCTGATCTCCGCCAGGGCCCGGCGCTCCTCCTCCAGGCGGCTGGCGTCCTCGCGGGTCAGCAGCGTGGCGGCGGCCTCGTGTTTCTCCCTCAGCTGCTCCTCCAGCCGGCCCACCAGGCTCAGCTGCTCGCGCTCCTGCTCCTCCAGCCGCCGCCGCTCCGTCTCCAGGCGGACCTTCTGCTCCTCGCGCTCCCTCTTCAGACGCTCCAGCTCGCGGTAGATCTCCGCCTGCTCGGCGGCCTCCTGCTGCCGCCGCTGCTCCTCATCCAGCTGCTCCCCTGCCTCCGCCTCCTCCTCCTCCTCCTCCTCCTCTTGTGGTTTGGGGTCCGGCCCGTGGATCTCCGAGCGCCGCTCCTCCTCGAAGCGCTCCTTCTCCGCCAGGAAGTCCCGCAGGCGGCTCTCGATGTCCTGGCTGCGCCGGCGGAGGCTCTCCTCCTGGTGGAGGATCCGCTGCTGCACCTCCTCGGACTCCTTACGCTGACTCTCCACCTCCTGCTGGAGGAGCTCCAGCTCCGCCTTCTCACTCTGGTGCTTTTCCTCCATCTCTTTGATGAGCCTCCTGCGGCAGCGACAACAAGGAAAGTGAGAGACTTGTTTTTTTTACACATGATGTAACTTTGATTTCTTAATACTTTTCTTGCTGTTTTTGCATTTTTTTGCATTCTTTAAATACATTTCATCGCTCTAACTGGACAAAAAGGGATTGAATCAATAGATTTTCTGGGTTTTCAAAACGGTTATTCATATCTTTGTAAGACTTTGATGCAGGCCTGATGACTCTCGTACCGTTTCAGCTCCAGTTTTTCCAGCTCTTCTCGCTGCTGTCGCTCAAACTCCAGCCTGAGAACACAAAAACCTCCGTCATCTTTTTGTTGTACTCTCATAAAAAAAGCACACACACACACACACACACACACACACACACACACACACACACACACACACACACACACACACACCACAACTAAAGTGCAGTAAGTGAAAGGCGCAGTCAACACAAAATGACTTTAAATGAAATGCCTGATGACACATTCTCTCCTCTCAGACGTCAAGATGGAGACAGAAGCAGCAAAAAAATGGCGTGCGAAAATTATTAAAAAAATACAATGAGGGTTCAGCGTGAGAGACGGGACGAGTCAAACAACGGGGACAGTGAGACAGGAAGTGGGCGGCTGAGTCTACCTGAGGAAGACGGGGCCCTTCTCAGTGAAGAGACTGCCGACAGGACACGTCCATCAGTTAATTCACATGAAACTGAGCTTCACAATCCAACAATAAAACACACACTGCTGCTTTCAGAGTGGACACCAGACACACAATCTCTCTACACAATTGTGTCAAAAATAAATTTAAAAAAAAAGCTGAATTTCATCGGACAATGTCGAATAATCGGAGGAAAAAAAAGTCATGAGATATAAATAACCTTTTTTTGTTTTCACTTCTTATCTCATAATTACTTTTTATCTCATAATATGGACTTTTAATCGCGTAATAATGACTTATTGCATAATAATGCATTGTTATCACATAATTATGACTTTTTATCTCATAATTTGGACTTTTTAATCGCGTAATAATGACTTATCGCATTATTATGACTTTTTATCGCATATTTATGACTTTTTATCTCATAATTATGACTTTTCATCTCACAATAATGACTTTTAGTCTCATAATAATTACTTTTTATTTTATTTGTATGTATTTGTTGTGGCGTGGATGGACTTCCATAGTTTTGTTGTAAACTAACTGCTCTGTGTGACTGCAGGTAAACGAACACGACCAGAAGCTGAACATCAGCTCTTAAAAAAAACAACTAAAAAAAACATGGCGGCGCCCTGTAGGGGTTTGATGCAGAGGGGCGATGCGCTGCAGGGGGTCTGAGCCGATAACCACATGCAGCGAGCTGACGGGCCGGCACTCACCCGGGGTTGTAGAGCATCACGGTGGACAGACTCTCACAGGACTTGGACAGATCCGTCATGGAGAGGCTGAACGTCGAGAGCAGGCCACTCTGAGGAGGAGGAGGGGTCAGAGGTCAGCAGTGGTACCGTCCCACCTCGGAGCCCTTTAAGGTCTCCAATGCGGCCGAAAAGGGGGTCGAGAGCCTCACCTTTCGTTTCTCCCTCAGCTTGGCCGCCTCCTTCGGGTGGTTGAAGCGGAACATGTTTGTCCGGCCGAGCAGAATCACAGCACCTGGACGAAGAAAAAACACTGAAAACTGTCCGGGACAGATTCTCCGGTCTTGACCCCCCCGCCTCCCCACCAGGCGTCCTCTCACCTTGGTTGAGCTGCGACGACTTGGTCACCTGAACTCCGTTCACGGAGCACTGAGCGGCGCCGAGCGGCACCAGGGTCACTTTGCCGCTCTGGTTCTCGAACACGCAGTGTTCGCTCTCCAGGTCCAGACCGTGCAGGACTGCAGGGGGGCGGGGCCACACGTCAAAGACACGCTCACTGCCTCTCAGACAGGTAATGAAATGAAAGAACTTCTGCACATCAACAACAACAACAACAATCTGTTATGGAGCTCCTGCGTGAAAGAAGAGAAAGTTCTTAAAATGAATGAAAAGCTTTCGTAAAAAGAGTTTATATAGGAGGTCGAGACGCATGTCTGATTCTCTAACTTCTGATTTAGAGAAACTTTAGTTCAGCGTTCAAAACCTTTTAGTAACTTTTCCTTGGAGGCAGATTTTAATCCAGTTCTAAGGTCACAATAAAAGTTTAACCATTAACTAATTTACAGTTTCTCATAAATCGAGTTACAGAATCTCACTCGAAGGAATCTGATCAAAAATCTGAGTTTTATGTCTTTATGACACAAAGTGTGTGTGTGTGTGTGTGTGTGTGTGTGTGTGTGTGTGTGTGTGTGTGTAAGAGAGAGAGAGTACCTGTGTGTGTGTGTGTCCTTGAGGTACATTTTACTGTCATTGAATCAGTTTTGCTCCTCATGTCAGCAGCTGATCACTTTAAGTGGGTCATTAACCTTTTTTTTTAAGAAGTTAGTTGAGGTTGAAAACGTATTAAAATAAAAAGTTGTTTTTCATTTTCTCTTCACCTGCAGCTCGTTAAAAACAAGTCAACAAACTCACTGATGTCGTGCTCTGTGGACGCGTCCTCTCGGCCCACGTACGTCCGTCCCTCCTGAAGGACGACAGGGACGAAAACCAAGACGTTTAGACGTCGATGGCAAACAGAATCTCACAGGTTGTGTTTCGTTTAGTTCTGTTAAACCCCGAAGAGGCCGAAGACTCGAATAAAAGCTCCTTCCGTCCAGATGCGACAGCGATATTAAGTGTTGCAGCGTGTGCGGCGACCTCTGACCTTCAGATGGTACAGGATGATGCCGGTGCTCAGGAGGTCGTCGTCGATGCCGATGAGGTGCGGCAGCTCGGAGTCCAACACCACGCCGATGCCCTCTTTCCTCAGAGCCAGAGTCTCCTCCTGCAGGCGAGGCCACGCAAAGAGGAAGGATCGGATATGGGAAGAAATGGGAGAACAGAGAGCAGATACACATTGATTTTCTTTTTGTTCTTTTTGTTCATTCTCTTTCTTTTTGTTGTTTATTCCGTCATCAAAAAAGTCTAAAAAAACATCTGTAAATGTCTGATTGATGCCGACTACCAATAAAGGTCAAGGTATGATTTCACAAAAACAATCAAACTAGTGCACAAAGAAAAAAAAACACTAGCAATGAAGCTAAATGCTAAAGCTAATGTGTGTGTGTCTGTGTGTGTGTGTCTGTGTGGTCTCTCCCTCCAGCAGAGGTTGAGCCGCCTGAGCGATGAGCAAACGGACCTTCAGGATGTTCTGCGTCTCGTTCCACTTGTTGGTCCACTCCTTCGTCAGCTCCAGGACCTGAAAACACACAAAAAAAAACACACAAACACAGAAAGTAACGCGACAGGAAGCAGCGAGCGATGCACTCTTCAGCAGAGCGGAGATCAACAAAGCCACACGTCCAGTTTAGTAAAAACGTCAAAACTCGAGGTCTAGTTCAACTCGAGGGCTAGTTGAACTCATCTAGTTTAACTCGAGGTCCAGTTGAACTCATCTAGTTTAACTCGAGGTCTAGTTTAACTCAAGGTCTAGTTGAACTCAAGGTCTAGTTGAACTCAAGGTCTAGTTGAACTCATCTAGTTTAACTCGAGGTCTAGTTCAACTCGTGGTCTAGTTCAACTCGAGGTCTAGTTCAACTCGAGGTCTAGTTCAACTCGAGGTCTAGTTCAACTCGAGGTCTAGTTCAACTCAAGGTCCAGCTCAACTCAAGGTCCAGCTCAACTCGAGGTCCAGCTCAACTCGAGGTCCAGCTCAACTCGAGGTCCAGCTCAACTCAAGGTCCAGCTCAACTCGAGGTCTAGTTCAACTCATCCAGTTCAACTCGAGGTCCAGCTCAACTCGAGGTCCAGCTCAACTGGAGGTCCAGCTCAACTGGAGGTCCAGCTCAACTGGAGGTCCAGCTCAACTCGAGGTCCAGCTCAACTGGAGGTCCAGCTCAACTGGAGGTCCAGCTCGGTGGCTCCGGTGAACTCACTCTGGCTTCGTTCTGGTGCAGCTTCTCCTCCATGCTCAGAGCCGTGGGCGAGTCCAGCAGCGCGATCTGACGCAGAAACACACAAAGAGGTCAGAAACACGTCGGCAGCATCGGTGACGCTTCACGCCGTGACTTTAACGATGAGGATGCGGATCAGAACCGGCAGAGCGACCCCCCCCCCCCACCTGGTTGCCCTGGATCAGCAGCGCTCTCAGGCGGGCGATCTCGGCCCGCAGCTCTCGGATCAGCCGCACGTTGCCGTCCTCGTTGATGGTGGGCTTGTTGATGATGTTCTTGGCTCGGTTGGCGTAGCGCAGCGTGCTCAGCGTCTCGCCGTAGTTCACGTCGGCCGGAGAGACGGCTGAGAAGTAAAGAAATGTAAAGAGAAGGAAAAGAGACGGACACCGAGGAGCAGGAACGCCGTGAGGTAATGCATCCAGCCGGGAAATAAAGGTTAATGAATGCATAGAACAAGAGACCTATCACATCAAGGACGTGATTACACACACATAATAATACAAATTAATATTTTGTATTATTATTTTATAAAATTATTTTAAAATATATACATTTTTATATATAAAAATAATACAAAATTAAAATATATATATATATTTTTTTTTAATTTTGTATTATTTTTATTTTATAAAATTATTATTTTTGTATTCTTATTTTTATAAAAATATAAAATTAAAAAAAATAAAAATATATAACTTCAGCGACGTAAACTTATAAAACCTTGTGAAACTGTAATTTTAGGATGACAGAGAGAGAGAAAGATAGGAAGAGGGAGGTAGAGGTAGAGGGAGAGAGAAGGAGAGAGGGAGGGAGAGAGAGAGAGAGGGAGAGAAAGAGGGAGAGAGAAGGAGAGAGAGAGAGAGAGAGAAGGAAGGAAGGAGAGAGGGAGAACGACGAGAAGGAGAGAGGTAGTTTTCCAGGAGGTTTTTAAGTGAGCCGGTGCGAGAGAAGGAGAGAGGAAGGAAAGAGAGAGAGAGAGAGAGAGAGAGAGAGAGAGAGAGAGAGAGAGAGAGAGAGAGAGAGAGAGGAGAGAGAGAGAGAGAGAGAAAGAGAAAAAGAGAAAAAGAGAGAGAGAGAGAGAGAGAAAGAGAAAAAGAGAGAGAGAAAGAGAGAGAGCGAGAAAGAGAGAGAGCGAGAAAGAGAGAGAGAGAGAGAGAAAGAGAGAGAGAGAGAGAGAGAGAGAGAGAGAGGGAGGGGCCTCACTGGCGATCATGATGGTCTTGGAGTTTCCTCCCAGGCTGTCCTTCAGCAGCCAGGTGAGCACTGAGTCTCTGTAGGGCACGAACACGGAGCGCCGCTTCAGGTTGGTGTTCACGCCGTCCTGCGTCATGTCGGCTGAGGACACAGAGCCGGCGGTCAGCGGGGGGAAGCGAGGGAAACGCGAGGTGAACGAGGGGTGAAGGCGGGCGGCGTTTCCTGACCCAGAGCGGAGATGACGTTGCCCAGGGTGACCAGCGACTTGTTGATGTTGCCTCCCTCCTTCAGGCGGACGCCCGTCGCTCCCGTGGCGTCGGCTCGCTCGCTGCCGGCCAGATCCACAAGATGGATCTTACTCACCGTCTCACTGGGCATCTCTGCATCGAACTTAGCCTGGAGGGAGAGGGGAGAGAGAGAGAGAGGAGGGAGGGAGAAGAAAGGAGGGAGGGGAGGGGAGAGAAGGGAGGAAGGAGGAAGGAGAGAGAGAGAGGGAGGGAGGAAGAATAGGAGAGGGAGGGAGGCGGGGGGAAAGAGAGAGTGCGAGAGAGAGGGGAAGGGAGAGAGAGAGGGAGAGAAAAAAGGAGGGAGGGAGGGAGGGGGAGAGGGAGAGAAAGGGAAGGAGGAGAGAAAAAGGGAGGGAGGGAGGAAGAATAGGAGATGGGGGGTGGCGGGGGGAAAGAGAGAGTGCGAGAGAGAGGGGAAGGGAGAGAGAGAGAGAGGGAGAGAAAAAAGGAGGGAGGGAGGGAGGGAGGGGGAGAGGGAGAGAAAGGGAAGGAGGAGAGAAAAAGGGAGGGAGGGAGAGGAAGAGAGAAGGAGAGAAGGGAGAGAGAAGGAGGGAGAAGAACAGAGGAGAGGGAGAGAAAATGAGTGAGGGAGGGAGAGGAGGAGAGACAGGGAGAGAAGAGGGGAGAGAAGGAGAGAGGGGGAGGAGGGTGAAGGAGAGAGAGGAGAGAATGAGAAAAGGAGTGAGGGAGGGAGGGAGAGAAGAAGAGGGAGAGAAAGAGAGAGACAGACAGAAAAAGAGAGGCAGAGACAGAAAGAGAGAGAAATATTTTAGTGAAAATCTGAATCTGACAAATTGTAGTGAAAGTTCTGATCTGAAGCTCCAGGATCGTTTGTGGAGCAGAACGGACGATGACGACAACATGGAACACAAAGACACAAGAGACACAAAGACACAAGGACACAAGGACACAAGGACACAAAGACACAAGGACACAAGGACACAAGAGACACAAAGACACAAGGAGACAAGGACACAAGGACACAGCGAGCGGCGCTCGTGGCGCCGGGTTCCTGACCTGCGTGAAGTTGATGGTGAAGATGGCGTGCGAGCGGCTGCTGACGTCGTTCATGTCGGTGCTGGCGGTGGTGCGGTTGGTGTTGCCGGCCTCCATCAGCTCCTCCACGTCGCTGTAGTTCTGCACCAGGTGTTTGGACAGATCTGAGACCAGGGAGGAAGGGGGCGGAGTTACAGGAGAGAACGCGCAGGTATGAACTCACCTGAAGCTGCAAGACTGTGATGCACATTGTGACCAGAGAAGTGGTCATTTCTATGACTTTAAACCACATTTCTATGACTTTAAACCACATTTCTATGACTTTAAACCACATTTTCAGGACTTTTAACCACATTTTCAGGACTTTTAACTACATTTCCATGTCTTTTAACTACATTTCCATGGCTTTTAACCACATTTTCAGGACTTTTAACCACATTTCTATGACTTTAAAGCAAATCTTTACGAGCAAATATTGTGTGAAATCTGTGTGTAAACAGTAAAAAGTGATAAAATGTAGTATTTAAACAAACAAAGCATTCAAAGCAAACAGTAAACCTGAAATGACACAAGTGAATGAGAGACAATAGTTTAATTAAAAGAATAAACTTTTATATAGATGCCTGTATGGATGCCTGCTTGTATTTTGAGCATCATGAACACATGAATATAACACATTTACAGGACTTTTGCAGGTTTTCCATGACCGTGAGAACCCTGAATACACAATTTCAAAAAGACTTAAAAACACACATTTTGACTTCCTGACAAACACAGTACAACTAAACTAGAAACCGAGCTAAATAAAAGTAAAAAAGCTAGATTATAGTCCAGAATAAAAGTAGCATTAAGCTACGTAGCGCCGCCGCCTCACCTTCTACGTACGGGCCGTCCTTCGGGTGCTCCCGGACGCGGAGGTTGTAGGTCTGCGTGGACTTCCTCCTCAGCAGGTCTCTCACCCGCTCGTTGTAGATCTCCAGGTAGCTGAAGGCATCGAAGCGGACGACGCGGTCACAAAACTCGCTCTCGCCCTTTGTTCCCACGCAAGAATACGTCGAGCGAAGACGAGGGGCCGAGGGTGAAAAAAAAATAGCATCCTCACCTGACTTCCGTGCGAAACGAAGCTTCGTCCCATCGAGTCGCCGCCGCGATACGACTGAACAAGCCTTCACAGAACCTCGGGATCAGACCGGCGTCGCCCTGAAACGCAACGACGACGGACACAAAAAGTTAAAAGACTCAAAACCAGAAGGAATGTGGAAAGACATTCGGTAAAGTTGAGCATCCAGTCTCCAACTTTTCCCCCGCAAGTTGTGAAAGCCACTCGTCACCGGCACATTGCACATTTTAATGATTTCTAGAGAAAATAATCAACAGGTAAAACCCCCAACAGGTCAGATAAACTCGACTCCACTGCAGCTGAGCAGACGGATCAATGACATTCGTTCGTGTTTCGTCTCACTGGATTTCCCATCATGGTGTAGGACTTCCCCGAGCCGGTCTGACCGTAGGCGAAGACGCAGGCGTTGTAGCCCTCGAACGCCGCCCTCAGCACGTCCGAGCCCAGGTCTTTGAAAACCTGCAACGCAGAAAACTAGAAACGTTATTTATCCTGCAGAGATGCAATGTGGTGCTTCAGAGCTGCAATGTGACACTTCAGAGATGCAATGTGACGCGTCAGAGATGCAATGTGACGCGTCAGAGATGCAATGTGACGCGTCAGAGATGCAATGTGACGCGTCAGAGATGCAATGTGACGCGTCACAGATGCAATGTGACGCGTCAGAGATGCAATGTGACGCGTCAGAGATGCTGCAACGTGACGCGTCAGAGATGCTGCAACGTGACACTTCAGGGCTGCAATGTGACGTGTCGGAGCTACAATGTGACGTGTCGGAGCTACAATGTGACGTGTCGGAGCTACAATGTGACACTTCAGAGCTGCAATGTGACACGTCGGAGCTGCAATGTGACACGTCGGAGCTGCAATGTGACACTTTAGAGATGCAATGTGAAATCCCCAAATGAAGAGGTTAAACATAACGTGACAGTCGGTGTCTGTAAAGACGGCATCCATCTTTAGAAAGCAGCATCACCTTTTCCTGGGAGACGAACGAGGAGCTCTTACAATCCGTGGAGTCGTAGGAGAAGTCGTACGTGAACGTTTTGGTTCGATCCCGCACCGAATCCGCTCCAATGCCATCCGGGATCTTTAGAGAACACAACATAATATATATATATATATATATATATATATATATATATATATATATATATATATATATATATATATATATATATATATATATATATATATATATACACACACGCATACATACACACACACATATATATATATATATATATATAATAAACGGCTTCAGCTAAAAGGAATTTTCCATCCTATTCAACCTGAATCACTTCCTGTGTGGATACAATAAATGAAATCAAAAGTACCCTCAGGTTGGTGATGGAGGTTTTGGTCGCCTCCATCTTGATGATGCATTTTGCGGTCAAGTCCTTCTCCCTGTGAAAAACCAATGAAAGATACGCGTTTATGTTTGTTGCATAGTTTTATAGAAGCTCCCTTGTTTTCAGCTGCACGTCTAACTCCATCCTCCCTGTTGTTGAAATGTGTACAAGTACACAGAGCCACCTAAAACCAGTCATATTAATATATTTCATGTGTACACGTACACACAGACCATAACATACTGCTGTCTGACTTGTCGGTGAATAAAACCCACATGACTGAACATGAATGTTATCAGCAGGCGACATGTTTGTTTATCCAGTGAATCTTCTCCGTCTCCAGCGGTTTGGTGACACCCTTCATGTCCGCCTCGCAGCAGGAACAGAAACCATTCACGCGCTCTTACTTTGAAAAGCCTGTGAAGGCCACAGAGTCAAATCTGCTCCAACTGCGATTATAACTTCTAACGAGAAGAAGGTGTTTGTTAAGAGAGCACGACGTCTCCTCATCGTAGAACTGAGCGTGTTCATTAAACGGAGACGTGGGAATGGGTTAAAGGTCAATTATTTTATATCAATATCAATCAATACTGTAATTATTAACCCATTAAAAAAAAATTAAAATGTAAATCATTGTTATCCTAAACTTATTTTAAAATAGGACCAAAGGATTAATTGGTGCTGTAACATTGCAGCCTTGTTGTTATTGTTAAAAGAATCTTATAATTTGTGATTAAATGTCATTGAAAGCTGATATAAATACTTTCACAGAGGCAGTGAAAAGGAAATAATGTGAACATTTGTCTGCTTCCTGTTCTTTATTCTCTGTTTTCAACAGAAACGCAAAGCAGCTGCACCCAACTAACCAAATACATATACGCAAGTACTGTGCTGAAGTACACATTTGAGGTACTTGTACTTTACTTGAATACATCAGAGGTAAATATTTACTCCAATGCATTTTGACTAACAGCTATTTAAAGTTGTTTTCATCTCCTTCCTGTCCAGGTAAAACCTCGTACCTCCAGATGTGTTGATGTCGAATGTTTGTGATAAACTGAAGGATTAAATGTATTATTAGTATAAATACATCTACAGCAGTAAAAACGCAACACACACACACACACACACACACACATAATGCAGCAGTGATAGAGGCACAGAAACATAATAAAAGAGGCTAACAGGTGACATTTAACTGCACATTGAGCACTTGTACTGTTCTATACTTTAAAGTACATTGTTCTGATAATATGGAGATACTTGTACATGTGTACTTTTACTCCAGCTGCTGTAATCTCAGCCTGCTGCTCCTTCTCTGTCTCTCAGGTTCAAACAGGTGAGAATAATGTTAAATCAACACACCTGCTGTGATAATAAACACACTAATGTCCTCACAAAGGCTACCAAACCCTCCCTTTATGTAACATAATGTATTATTCATCGTAATAAATATAGTTTCGGAGTCCATGCATGTGATTTAATACATCTGCACGAGCCAGTCACCCCAGTTATAGCAGGAACAAAACAAATCCTGTTGTCGTTGTTGTTGTGAAATAAACTCACCTTCTGTTCATGGGTCGGACCCGGACCGCGACCCGAACCGAGGCCATCGCACATGTCCGTCCGCTGCAGTCAGGAAGTTAGTCGGTTAGCTGCTTTATAACCAGCTAGTTAGCTATCCGGCTAGCACGGAGCCGCAGCGGGGTAAGGGGGCAAAAGTCTCCGAGATAACCGACGACGTCACTCGATAGCCGGTCAGACTGAGAGGGGGTGGAGGTGGTGGAGGTGGTGGTGGTGGTGGTTTTGGGAGGGGTGGAGGTGGGGGGGGGCAGGTGTTATCGGTGTCCGGTGGACCCGCGTCTCCGTCCCGGTGTGAACCGGCTCACGTCCATGGTGACTGTTGCGTTAGCCGGTTAGCTTCCATGTGACGGAAAAACAGAAAGAAGCAAAGTAACGGAGGAAGAATCAGCTGATGAAAACATTACAGCGGGACGGAAGCCGAGAGAGGACAAACAACACGCTACGGACGGGTGGGGAAAGTGTATTAAAAACACTATTATTCTTTTTAATAGTATAAAATGAGGAATTATATATATATATATATATATATATATATATATATATATATATATATATATATATATATAGATATATATAGATATATGTGTGTGTGTGTGTGTGTGTGTGTGTGTGTGTGTGTGTGTGTGTATAAGGTTTTAATGTGTTTCTCTCTACATATATATATATATATATATATATATATATATATATATATATATATATATATATATATATTGACCTCCTTTTTATACTATTATTAAGAAGAAAAGAATATATATATATATACATCATTATTATTATTTGTATATATATATAGAGAGAGAGAGAGAGAGAGAGAGAGAGAGAGAGAGAGAGAGAGAGAGAGAGAGAGAGAGAGAGAGAGAGAGAGAGAGAGAGAGAGAGAGAGAGAGATTGTCGACTAATCGATTGTTTTGGTTGAAGGATTCTTTTTTTCTTTCACTTAGTCTGATTCTGATTATATGATTTGTGTCTTTTTTCATGCTGATGAAACATTTTCAAGACACTTATGATCACATCTCTGGCAAACTAAAGATATAAAGTGGAGTTTTGTTTGTTTTGATTCTTTGGGGAGGATCTCAGTTTTACATCTGTAAATTAAGTCAACTCATAATCTAATAATCGATCGGTCGACGGAGAATACTTCTGTAACTTGGATTTTAAATTTGTTTCCCAGTCCAGAAAAGCGTAAGTCACCCTCGATCATTATTGAACCACAGCTAAATATTGAGTGAGTCTGCTTCTCTTTGGGCCCCGTGCCGTCTGCTGAGTGAAGACTGAAGAGGGTTTGAACTGTGATCTGTCAGTCCAGACATTTCTGATGATAAAAAAATAAAGATGAGGCAGTTTGCTTGATGGGGCAGAGATTTAGAATTAAGGAAATAAGATAAAGGATTCAATGGTTGAATAGGTAATTTAAAACAATCTTTATTCCAACACTTTGGCATAATAAGGACATCTTATTAATACAATTCAGTATATTAATATATATATATCATGTAGCATACAGGTAAGTGGCAATTGACTGATGATTTCAAATATATTAAAAAAAATAATTTCCAAATCCAACGTAAGAGCTGTGAACAAAGGCACAAAAACATAATTATGCTCGCTTGCACCTCGTTTGCATGCTACACGCTTTCTTGGGCCAAATCTGCACGAGCAAAGAGGACAAGCAGGAAAAGCAGATATTTTGCACAGATATCCTAATTTACAAATATTTCTGGGTATATTCCATAGCTCAAAAACACAAATACTGACAATGTGTATAATTTATTAACATTATAATTTGTATAATTAATAATATTATTATTTATGGGCGGGGCCAGGCCACGTGGCGTTCTATTAGCCGGCTGCCACTGCTTCTAAACCAATGTTGATTTAGTATTTATGGTAATAATACACAGACAGAAAAGCCATTGAAAGATTTTTATGGAAAACATGAAAAGAGAAATCAAACACAGACAATATAGAAATCCAATGAAAAACATCAAAAATAAAAAAGTATAAATGTTGAAAGAATATATTTTATGCAATCTCTCTTCATCTCTAAATCGCAAAGCTGCCAACTTTTCCAAAAACCTTGCCGTAGACTTTTTTTTTGCCGTAAGATGTTCGTTGTGCGGCGTGTGAGCGTGTGTCACACGGCGAAACCGTGAGAGTTGGTGGCTCTGATAATTTGAGGAAAGACGTCCTCCCTGTTAACATCTGTAGAGGTCAACAGAGTTACACCCACAGTCCACAAGAAAGATCATGAAAAAATAAATCAGTCAGTTTAATGTCACCAGCCGCCACTGATTAGTTCCCTCGATTGGAAATCCATCGATAATGGAAGAAGAAATGTGATTAGTTTAATTTGACAGGAGAGATGATCAGAGGTGCAGAATTTTTACCATCACGGTTCTTACAGGGACAGAAGTACGGGAAGAGTTTCTTCCTGAAGGAGCAGCCAGTAAAGGAGTAGATAAGAGCTGCAGCTTCTACGTCATAGAAGGAGACCAGACCCTCCTCATAGTCCACAAACACCCCCACCTTCTGAGGCCCAGACTGCAGGGAGAGAGGAACTGAAGGACCAGTAAGAGCTTTGTACTCATTTCCATTTCTCAACTGTATAGTCCAGTTACCTTTCCAAGGACTCCGTGTGATGTTTTCCTTCCTGTTGATCGACTCTCTGGTCACTCCTAAAGTCCATTCAGTCTTTCTTTTAACTTGAACCTCGAAGTAAAATCTGCCTGAAGAGAAACTCTGCTTTGCTAGGACAAACATAGAACGAGTAAATCTCTCTGGGTTGTCTGGTAGATTCTTCCTCACATCACCATGATGTACTTGTTTCCTGTCATGAGACAGGATGAGAGCAGGATGAGCTGTATCAGGATCAAGAGTCACATCCACTGCAAACTTCTGGACCCTCTTCAGCTCAACTTTAACCAGCTTCTTCATCTTTTTACTGATCTTCTCCTCCAGCTGAGACACAGCTCTCCTCACAGTCCCCTCATGTGATGCTGGAGGAACACTGACCTTTGTCCAGTCCTTGGTGGGTGGTGGGAGGTGGATGTTTAGGGACTGGAAGCTCTGGAGAAGCTGGAGGTGGTCTTCAGAGAGGGAGAGCTTCTCCACCTCAGTGCTCCTCTTCATCAGCTCAGAGATTTCCTGTTCCAGCTCTTTGATGGAGTCTTCAGCCTGTTTCTTTGTTGTTCTCTGCTTCTCTTCTATCGTGTTGATGAGCTCCTTCAGTTTTCTCTCAACAGACTCCTTCAGATCAGTGAAGACCTGAACACCTTCTGCTTTCTCTCTGTCTGCATCTTCCTCACTGAGCTTCACGATGCGTTTGACCTCCTGAATCTTCAGTCGTCTCTTCTGGATCATCTCCTGGATTTCAGCCTCTGTCTTCTTCAGCTCGACCTTCTTTCCTTCATATCCTTCTTCCAGAGGAACAACATTGTGCATCTTGTGGTCTAACACAGTGCAGAGCATGCAGACACACGTCTGGTCGGTCTTACAGAACAGCTCCAGAGGTTTATCGTGCTTCGTACACATCCTGCCTTCCAGGTTCTCCACGGGGTCCATCAGCTGATGTCTCTTCAGGCCTGACATTGTCAGATGAGGCTCCAGGTGAGTCTCACAGTAGGAGGCCAGACACACCAGGCAGGACTTCAGGGCCTTCAGTTTGGTTCCAGTGCAGACATCACAGGGAACTTCTGCTGGTTTGGACTCTTGTTGCTCTGAGCTGCTGCTGCTGGCTTTCTGTTGAGCCGACTGTCTGAACTGAGAAACCATCTCAATGATGAAGGTGTTGACCTTCATATCAGGTCTTGTGGTAAAAACCTCTTTACACAAGGGACACTGGCTCCTGTTACTGGTGTTCCAGTGTTCAGTTATGCAGTTTTTGCAGAAGTTGTGTCCACATGGTGTGGTGACTGGATCAATGAACACATCCAGACAGATGGAGCACAGAAACTGATCTTCAGTCAGCAGATTGCTGACAGCAGCCATATCTACACACTGAAGACAAAAGTTTAAAAAGAAGAAAATCAATAAAAATGCATGGAATACATAATTATTTATTAGAATTTTAGTTTAATTTGACTTTCCTCTTTGAAAATCTTCACGGAAGGCCATCTGACCATGTGTCATGAGGAAATGAAAAGAGATTAACTTTCTGTTTGATTCGAGCTGTGAGTTTTGTGTTGAGTTATTAAAACACAGTAAATACCATCAGCTGTCACTCACCAGTATTTGGGGCAGCTGTTGAGAAAATCCCGACAAGCAAAGTGTAATATTTCTTTCCACAGAAACACAGAGATTTGTCTCGACTGTCGCTCTGACAAAACGTTAAGTTTCATTTCAGGATCGTGAAGTTGAAGCCCCGCCCCTTCATTAGAAGCCCCGCCCCTTCAGCAGCTCTGTTTGGGAGGTTGTGTTTCCTCCTCCAGGTTGAGACTGTTTGTGTCACTTTACGGTTCAATGCAGCTCTGCAACGATGTTACTGGCAGTCACAGCTCAGCTCTCTGTAAAGCTCTAACCTCCTCATGTTATATTTACTTCTTATCTATATGTGTCGCTGAATCAGAGGAGGAAGTTGAATAGTGTGAAGTCTGTTGAAGCCTTTAACAAACGCTCCTCTCTGGTGTGAGCTGTGCTGCCATCTACTGGTCACAGGAGGGAAGCGCACCACAACTTTGCGGATTTTATGGACAAGACTGCCGTTATAAAATAAAAACGTCAACAAACAGTTTTTTCTTCTGTACGTGATTTTACTGTAGTGATACTTTACAGCAGAGTAATTTAATTCTTTACACAACGAGTTTTCATTCACTTTACGGCATCTGTTTAAGAACCAATGTTATTTCAGATCACGTAAAAGGCGAATGTCTCTCTCCAGAGTCAGTGTCCCTTCTGGGCTGCCGTAGAAACATGACGGTGCAAGATGGCGGAATATGGAAGACGAGCCGCTCCGGAAGTAGATATAAATAGTTTTTTCTAAGCTAACGAAAACACTAGTCTTAGTTTGAGGTGATTATACACTGATTAAAACATAGTTATGAATATTATATTTCATTGCTGCTAAATATTCCCGCTAAATGTCACACACTGTTCCTTTAACATAATATAATTTGAGGAAAGAAATCCTCCCTGTTAACATCTGTAGAGATCAACAGTTACACCCACAGTCCACAAGAAAGATCATGAAAAAATAATCAGTCAGTTTGATTCACAGGAGAGATGATCAGAGGTGCAGAGTTTGTACCACAATAATTATTACGAGGACTGAATAACGGGAAGAGTTTCTCCTTGAAGGAGCAGCCAGTAAAGGAGTAGATAAGAGCTGCAGCTTCTACGTCATAGAAGGAGACCAGACCCTCCTCATAGTCCACAAACACCCCCACCTTCTGAGGCCCAGACTGCAGGGAGAGAGGAACTGGAGGACGAGCAAGAGCTTCATACTCATTTTCATTCCTCAAACATATAGTCCAGTTACCAAACTGAGGACTCGCTGTGATGAATCCCTTCCTGTTGATCGACTCTCTGGCCACTCCTACAGTCCATTCAGTCTTTTCTTTAACTTGAACCTCAAAGTAAAATTTGCCTGAAGAGAAACTCTGCTTTCCCAGGACTAAAACAGAATGAGAAAATCTTTCTGGGTTGTCTGGGAAATTATTCCACACATCATCATCATCATCATCATCATGACGTACTTGTTTCCCGTCATGAGACAGGATGAGTTCAGGATGAGCTGTATCAGGATCAAGAGTCACATCCACTGCAAACTTCTGGACCCTCTTCATCTGAACTTCAACCAGCTTCTTCATCTTTTCTCTGATCTTCTCCTCCAGCTGAGACACAGCTCTCCTCACAGTCCCCTCATGTGATGCTGGAGGAACACTGACCTTTGTCCAGTCCTTGGTGGGTGGTGGGAGGTGGATGTTTAGGGACTGGAAGCTCTGGAGAAGGTGGAGGTGGTCTTCAGAGAGGGAGAGCTTCTCCACCTCAGTGCTCCTCTTCATCAGCTCAGAGATTTCCTGTTCCAGCTCTTTGATGGAGTCTTCAGCCTGTTTCTTTGTTGTTCTCTGCTTCTCTTCTATCGTGTTGATGAGCTCCTTCAGTTTTCTCTCAACAGACTCCTTCAGATTAGTGAAGACCTGAACACCTTCTGTTATCTCTCTGTCTGCATCTTCCTCACTGAGCTCCACGATGCGTTTGACCTCCTGAATCTTCAGTCGTCTCTTCTGGATCATCTCCTGGATTTCAGCCTCTGTCTTCTCCAGCTCGACCTTCTTTCCTTCATATCCTTCTTTTAGAGGAACAACATCGTGCATCTTGTGGTCTAACACAGTGCAGAGCATGCAGACACACGTCTGGTCGGTCTTACAGAACAGCTCCAGAGGTTTATCGTGCTTCGTACACATCCTGCCTTCCAGGTTCTCCACAGGGTCCATCAGCTGATGTCTCTTCAGGCCTGACATTGTCAGATGAGGCTCCAGGTGAGTCTCACAGTAGGAGGCCAGACACACCAGGCAGGACTTCAGGGCCTTCAGTTTGGTTCCAGTGCAGACGTCACAGGGAACTTCTCCTGGTTTGGACTCTTGTTGCTCTGAGCTGCTGCTGCTGGCTTTCTGTTGAGCCGACTGTCTGAACTGAGAAACCATCTCAGAGATGAAGGTGTTGACCTTCATATCAGGTCTTGTGGTAAAAACCTCTTTACACAAGGGACACTGGCTCCTGTTACTGGTGTTCCAGTGTTCAGTGATGCAGTTTTTGCAGAAGTTGTGTCCACATGGTGTGGTGACTGGATCAATGAACACATCCAGACAGATGGAGCACAGAAACTGATCTTCAGACGGCAGATTGCTGACAGCAGCCATATCTACACACTGAGGACAAAAGTTTAAAAAGAAGAAAATCAATAAAAATGCATGGAATACATAATTATTTATTAGAATTTTAGTTTAATTTGACTTTCCTCTTTGAAAATCTTCACGGAAGGCCATCTGACCATGTGTCATGAGGAAATGAAAAGAGATTAACTTTCTGTTTGATTCGAGCTGTGAGTTTTGTGTTAAGTTATTAAAACACAGTAAATACCATCAGCTGTCACTCACCAGTATTTGGGGCAGCTGTTGAGAAAATCCTGACAAGCAAAGTGTAATATTTCTTTCCACAGAAACACAGAGATTTGTCTCGACTGTCGCTCTGACAAAACGTTAAGTTTCATTTCAGGATCGTGAAGTTGAAGCCCCGCCCCTTCCGCACAAGCCCCGCCCCTTCGTCAGAAGCCCCGCCCCTTCAGCAGCTCTGTTTGGGAGGTTGTGTTTCCTCCTCCAGGTTGAGACTGTTTGTGTCACTTTACGGTTCAATGCAGCTCTGCAACGATGTTACTGGCAGTCACACCTCAGCTCTCTGTAAAGCTCTAACCTCCTCATGTTATACTTCTTATCTACATGTGTCGCTGAATCAGAGGAGGAAGTTGAATAGTGTGAAGTCTGTTGAAGCCTTTAACAAACGCTCCTCTCTGGTGTGAGCTGTGCTGCCATCTACTGGTCACAGGAGGGAAGCGCACCACAACTTTGCGGATTTTATGGACAAGACTGCTGTTATAAAATAAAAAACTTCAACAGTTTCTTCTTCTGCAAGGGATTTTACTGCAGTGATACTTTACAGTAGAGTCATTTCAATCATTACACAACGAGTTTTCACCAATAAAAAAAGAATGAAAAAAGCACAACTCTATGTTCAATTATTCTATGGACAAAACTAATCTTAACAATGTCTCTCTCCAACCTCAAAGCATGAAAGACCTTGCAAGGAATGCGATTACTATCCTCTCTTAGTAGCGGGGTGCAATTCCCCCTTCTGGTCTGCGGGGGGCGATGGCGGGTCAACGCGCCTTAAAGCTGCAGCAAGTGCTTCCGGCGAAATTTGAGTGTTTCCGGCTTTACAAACGAAGTGTGGAGGGAGACCGGTGAGTTTAATGTTTATTACAGTTTTGTCTTTATGGAATCCCTTTATAGTTTTACTGAATCCATAGGATAGTATATACGTGTTTATGATTCTATTTATATAAATTATTATTGTGTTTCACCTCTCAAAAACACAAAAGCGTAGTTTTCCAGATCAGCTCGGCTTCATTGTGAATGAACGTAGCTTACGTTGAGCTAACGTATGCTAACGTTAACCTAAACTGAGCGTTTAGCCGAATTAAAACGTAGAAAAAACACGTCAGATGGGAAGTGAAAGCTTTTTTGTGGGATATTTGCTGCCAGAATCTGTTTGTGCCATAACTTCAGGTTTTGTCAGTCTCTCTGGACATGTTTAATATGTCATTAATCTTGTTAGTATAGATAGATGAGCTAGCTACATAAATGGATAACGTTAAATACTTTAGTTTAGTGTACGTTTTAGTTCGATATTTCATTAATTTTACAAGGGGAAATTGTTTTGTTACAGCAGCATTTAGACACACAAGTAAAGCAATATTGAATATAAAAATGAAAAATATATACAAAACAATATAATAGAATACTGTGCAAAGCTGTAAACAAACACACAAACAGTGTTGTGGTTGTGTGAGGTGATTTATTGTAAAGTCGTATAGCAATGGGCAGGAATGAATGGTTACAGTCAGACGTATAAGAGGACTACTCTATATTTTAATTTTTGCATTTTTGTGTGCCTTTTTAGGTTTTTGGGAAAAAAAACTCCTTTATAAATATACGTTTTGTGTGACTGGTTTGTTTTGCACACGGAGAACAAAACGCTGTTTAACGGTTTAATTGAAAGAGCAACAGCTGAGTACGCAAATATATCACACCGCCGTTGGTAAAATAGGCTGGAAGCTTGACGCCAAACTGTGCAGATTAAAATGTTCACTGCTTCCTGTTTCAGTGTCACGTGCAGAACACTGCAGCCAATAACTATCTTGAATCAACAGGCGTGTTGCTTCAGTGATGCTCCTCTTTCAACTTTACAATAGAAATAGAAGGTTTGTGTCGCGTTAGCACCATTATAATAATATCAGATGAGCTTTCTGTGGACCGACACAGTTTAAATATCCTAAATCTAACTCTTTTGTCTCGGTTAAAGTAGCCGTTCTCGAAGAAAAACATAAATATAACGTGATTCCAAACTTGAATTTCAACTGCAGTGAAGCTCAAAAATGTGTTTTCTGCAAATGAAACGTTAACGTTCTGTCTGTCTCCTTGTTTTCGTCAGACGCCAACATGGATATCCGGCCGAACCACACCATTTACATCAACAATATCAATGATAAAGTCAAGAAAGAAGGTACGCGTCTGATTCTTCGCGCTCTATGGCTTCGAGTTTTACTTTAAAATGAGTCGTTTAAATGATAGCAAACAATGTTTTATTTCTTTGTGTTGAAGATGAAGCTAAATGTCAGACGTACTCTTGTTTCCAGGCGCCGTTATGTGACGACATTCTGCTTTTTTTGTGTTTTTATATCATATATAATGTCGTACATTTGTGTTGAGCTGCTCCTCCTCTTCGTCTTGCAGAGATGAAGCGCTCGCTCTACGCACTCTTCTCGCAGTTCGGCCAGATCGTCGACATCGTGGCCACGAAGACGGCGAAGATGAGGGGGCAGGCCTTCGTCGTCTTCAAAGAGCTCGCCGCGTCCACCAACGCACTGAGGCAACTTCAGGGCTTCCCCTTCTACAACAAGCCCATGGTAGGAACAGCGACGCCGTCCTCGCTCCTCTTTTGACGGACTGACGGGGCGGTTCTTAAGGGGGAGGAGCTTTAACCGACCCGTGTTCTGTCGTTCCCCAGAGGATACAGTACGCAAAGACGGACTCCGAGGTCATCGCCAAGGTGAAAGGCACGTACGGCGACAAAGACAAGAAGAAGGACAAGAAGAAGAAGGCTCTGGAGTCGGCGCCCAGCCTGCTAAAGAAACCGGCGCCGGTGAGTGGCGTTTGTGTTTCAAACACCGGAGGCCGTCAGTCTCGGTCTCTTCATGCTTATTTCCTTTTTTAATAGACATGAACACACATTTTAAATGATCACTAAGCCCTATTTATTCATCACATTCTGTACAAGTTTTATTTTTACCTTTACAAATATCTCACACATCAGGGTCACAATACTTTTAATTTCAGATATCCTTAAATTAAACACTGTAATGCCTCGTTATCAGATTCTTAAAACTCATAACAACGAGTCTGTGCTTTAAGAGATCCAGTTTTAGTTCATAGTCTTTCAACAATCCTCTACACGCCTCTTTTCCACGGAGGCAAACTTTGGTTTCTCCTTTCAACCTTTTAAAGAAAGGCAGAGCAGATCAATTCCTTCTGCTCTGACCTTTCACAATAAAAGCCCTAGACATTCAAGATTGAAGATGTTTTTACTGTCGTGCACAGATAACAGTTATTCTACACAATGAAAAGCTTATTTTGCTCGGTCCTCCTAACACAGAATTATAACAAACTTAAAAGGGTAAATAAATAATAAATGTGCTCCAACATTTCTTACATTAACGTTGAAAGTTTTTTTTTGGTCCGCACGTTGTTCATTGTTGTCGTTGTTTGTGTTTCTTGTGCAGGGATCAGCAGCTCCTGTGAACTCCAACGCCGTTCAGGTACAACTGACCACGAGGCTTCAATATCAAATGTTTTGATGCCTCTTAAAGGGCCGGTAACGCTGGATGCAACCTGAAATCTCACCACTAGAGGGCACCAGATCCTTCACAGGCCTTTCGCTTGTCAGAACTTCCAATACTTAGCGGAAGATTTGTAGGATTCTGCTGTTTGTGATCTAAAGTAAAGACGGTGATGATGATGATGATCTTGACCTCTGCTGTCTCCTCAGGTGGCGGACAATCCTCCAAACTACATCCTGTTCCTCAATAACCTTCCCGAAGAGACCAATGAGATGATGCTCTCCATGTTGTTCAACCAGTGAGTCCTCACTCCGGACTTTTGTCTTTTTTTATATATATATATATATATATATATATATATATATATATATATATATATATATATATATATATATATATATATATATATATATATATATATATAATTTTCATATAAACCTGAGCTGATCGCGCTTCTTCTTTGCAGGTTTCCGGGTTTCAAAGAGGTGCGGCTCGTCCCGGGGAAACACGACATCTCCTTCGTGGAGTTTGAGAGCGACACGCAGGCGGGCGTGGCTAAAGACGCGCTGCAGGGCTTCAGGATCACGGCGACCTGCGCCATGAAGATCACGTACGCCAAGAAGTAGCACGGAGCCTCTGAGCGGGAGTCTGTGCTACCAGATGCTTTGGGATGTTTGTAAATGCTACAGAGCTTTTTTTTTCTTCTTCTTCTTTGTGTTCATGAGCTCGAGGCGAATAATCGCCGGCTCGCGTCTTGTTTTGTAAAATAAAATTCTTTTACATTATTGTCGCCGTGTGAGTTCTTCCTCCTGGATCTTTAGGAACTAAAAGAGGATCAGATCTAGTTTCCTCCATTTTTATTTTTTTTATTTTTTTTAAAGATAAATTCCGCACGTCAGGAAAGTTTTAATTTTGTTTCGTTAGAAAAATGCGTCATTAGAAAGACGACACACCCAAAAGTCTCCCGTGTTACGGCTCATCCTGTCGCCTCCCAGGTGAGAAAAGAGTGTGAGATGCAGTCAAAATAATGTGTGTGTGTGTGTGTGGTCATGGGGATGAAGGAATAGCCGTGAGGCTCACTAATGTGTTTTTAATGGAGTTCAATGGATCAGAGGAAGAAGAGATGTCAGGCTTTAACACACACACACTCTACTCGTTAGATGCATTCACCGTTTAAAAGTAAACTCCAGACTTTATTTGACATGTTTGTCCTAATTAAGCTCATAAAGGGAAATGTGAGTCACACAATTCAGGCATTTTAGATCGATATTCTGGAGTATCTGTGTTTTAATGTACAGCTTTTATTTTTTAATTTATTTTTTACAAACTTCACCAATATTGTGTCAGCTCTTATGGAACTTAACGGTAAAACTGGTATATACATGAACATAAAATATATGCACATCTCTGTATACTTTTATACACAGATATAATAATATAAATATATACACATACCATATATACGTCCATCCATATGTGCACAATCATATGTGGCCTTAAGATGTTTTTGTTTATTTTTGAAAGATTCAAGAAGCTGAAAATAGAATTTGAACTGAAAGGTCGAGTCGACGTTTTGAAGGTAAGCGAACGACAGAAAGGAATCAAACGAATGAAGTGATGGAATATTAACGCGTAAGTAAAGAAATGTCTCCAGCTGAACAACTCTGTGTGTTTCATCATCTCCAGATATGTCTGTCCGTGACTCACCGGCTGCTCTGGGCGGTCCGGAGGCCGGGGACTCGGTTCTGCTCAACGTGTCCGAGGCGGCGCCGCACCGACAACCTGTGGAGGCCGGGGACGCAGAGGAGTACCTGACCGCCGAGGACTTCTCCTCCTCCGACGAAGAGGAAGCTTACACGACCGCTGAAGACGAGTAGCGGACGGTCATCTCCCCCTGAGGACGAATAAATAATATTAAAGCGTAATTTACTAAATCAAAACATTTGGAGGAGGAAGTTCATTTGGAAAACAATTTAGAAATTAAATCCGAACTCTAGACACAAGAACTGAGAGGAGTTCAAAGGTCATTTAATTTATTGTTTTTGGCGGAAGAAAAATAGAAAAAAAAGAGAATAAATATGGTATTAATACAAATGTATATCATGTATATATATCAATATATTTCATGCTTAGTGGAGGAAGGGCACAGCAATCCTCCAGTGACGGTTTGAAGAAGATAAAGTGGAGGATAATGAAGTTTGACCCAAACGTCTGCCTATGTGGCGCCATCTTGTGGAACAATGGCGCAGTTACACCCAATATGAAAACATGAGGAAGACTATTAAAGAAAAACTGATGTCATAGATAAATTATAATGAGAGATAACGGGTCTGAGTCACAAAAACAATGTAGATGCAGCTTTAACACGTGAAGCATAGACTTCTATACAACCAGAGGAGTCGCCCCCTGGTGGTCAGGAGAGAGAATGCAGCTTTAACACATGAAGCATAGACTTCTATACAGCCAGAGGAGTCGCCCCCTGGTGGTCAGGAGAGAGAATGCAGCTTTAACACATGAAGCATAGACTTCTATACAACCAGAGGAGTCGCCCCCTGGTGGTCAGGAGAGAGAATGCAGCTTTAACACGTGAAGCATAGACTTCTATACAACCAGAGGAGTCGCCCCCTGGTGGTCAGGAGAGAGAATGCAGCTTTAACACGTGAAGCATAGACTTCTATACAACCAGAGGAGTCGCCCCCTGGTGGTCAGGAGAGAGAATGCAGCTTTAACACATGAAGCATATACTTCTATACAACCATAGGAGTCGCCCCCTGGTGGTCAGGAGAGAGAATGCAGCTTTAACACATGAAGTGTAGACTTCTATACAACCAGAGGAGTCGCCCCCTAGTGGTCAGGAGAGAGAATGCAGCTTTAACACATGAAGCATATACTTCTATACAACCAGAGGAGTCACCCCTGGTGGTCAGGAGAGAGAATGCAGCTTTAACACATGAAGCATAGACTTCTATACGACCAGAGGAGTCGCCCCCTGGTGGTCAGGAAAGAGAATGCAGCTTTAACACATGAAGCGTAGACTTCTATACAACCAGAGGAGTCGCCCCCTAGTGGTCAGGAGAGAGAATGCAGCTTTAACACATGAAGCATAGACTTCTATACAACCAGAGGAGTCGCCCCCTGGTGGTCAGGAGAGAGAATGCAGCTTTAACACATGAAGCATAGACTTCTATACAACCAGAGGAGTCGCCCCCTGGTGGTCAGGAGAGAGAATGCAGCTTTAACACATGAAGCATAGACTTCTATACAACCAGAGGAGTCGCCCCCTGGTGGTCAGGAGAGAGAATGCAGCTTTAACACATGAAGCATAGACTTCTATACAACCAGAGGAGTCGCCCCCTGGTGGTCAGGAGAGAGAATGCAGCTTTAACACATGAAGCATAGACTTCTATACAACCAGAGGAGTCGCCCCCTGGTGGTCAGGAGAGAGAATGCAGGTTTCAAGACACTTCCACATTGAGACACAGACAAATGTCTTAAACCATCAAAAGTTGCTGAATAATCAACTAATTGATTAATTAACAGACGTTTTTGTTCACAACAAAACAGATTAAAAGGTTTGTTTGCAAAAGAAAACATTTAAACTCCACTTTCTAGGAATCTTGCGTGTGTGTGTGTGTGTGTGTGTGTGTGTGTGTGTGCGCGCGCGCGCCTCGCGTGTGTCTGTGCGCGTTGGGTAGCCAGACGTCGTGAACGCGCCTCGCAGTCCTCCGTCATTCAGTGGAGGAGAGCGCGCGGAGGAGCAGCTTCAGGTCTGTACACTGAACATTATCACCTCCTTCATCTCCTCCTTCCTCTCCTCCTTCCTCACCTCCTTCCTCACCTCCTTCATGTAGATGTCTTCGCCTCCGCGTGCAGGCGACGTGGTTTAGTTTAATTCATAAAGAATCCGGTTCAAAGTCAGCTGGAGAATCTTTAACGGAGTGAAACCTGATGTCAGGTTTTATACATTTTATTCAAATGATATTTTCGCCTGTAGAACTTTCTCTTTGCTCTTAATGTCATGTGATGTTAAAATATCGTTTAATTCTGCAGTTCAACACCTGCGTCCTGCAGAATTATTTGGTTGTGGTTCCCAAAGTCTGGTCCGGGGACCCCAACGGGTCCCAGGAGAGAATTCAAGGGGCCAGAAGTAAAACATTTTAAAATAATTGTATTATCATCATTATTGTTATCATCATGATACTCTGCAAGCTGACACGAGGTCTCATACGGGGAGATACTGTAATTCTGATTCCAGTCATCACAGCTAAATATATATAAATATATAGAAGATATATTTTACATTTATATTTGTAAATTCGACTGTGTGTTTTCTTCCATCAGTTAAACACAGACTCTAAAGTCTCTGTTGGACTTTTATCTTCATAACGAGGAATCTCTCAAATTAGTGAGACATTGTCAAATTTAGTTCCAATTTCCAACTTATTAATATGATTTAATAAACAGATGCGTATAGAAAACATATTATGTGCAATGAATATTTTCATTATCTGTGAATCTGCTGGCTGTTTTCGTGAATAATTGATCAGTTTAGTGTGAATTGTGTAAAAATAAGGAAATAAATGTCATTCCCAATATTTCTGAGAGTCCAATAATGTCCTCTATGTTCTATATTTTGTCAGAATGTTTATCTTTAAAAATATCTGAAACGATTAATTGATGATCAAAAGAGTTAGTGATCCATAAGGAGCTCTAATATATAAATATCACAAACTATACGACCCAAAACATCTATTATTCAGGATGTGCCGCGATAAATATTGAATAAGGTACATGAGAAAGGTCGAATGTGTACCTGTACACACATGGAATATATATTAGGTAACAGATTAGAGTATTTTCTTCATGGAAGACGATTGAAGCCCTGAAAATAAAAAATATATATTAAAAAAAGGTAAGTTGTATTTTAATGTGTTCTAATAATAAAATAAAGCATCTTAATTATGATTAAGTGAAGCCACAATGAGATATAATATACAATGTAAAATATATATATTTACAATAATATAAAAAATAAAAAAATAAGCAAACAGTTAGCAATTAATCGCATTTATTCTTGATTATGGCAAAAGAAGACAACATAATGTCTTTATCTGCACAACGTCAACGGTAGAGACTCTACTTACCTTAAATTAAATGTATTATTATGAGTTATATTCTGAATGATTGGTCAATTCACAAAATGTCCGTTACCGCCAACATGGCCGCTACCTTGGCTCGCTAGCTAGCTAGCTCGCTACGTCAGTGTCACAAATGTAACGTTAGCTAACCTGTTGGTTTTTACCCGGCGACTCTTTTCTTCACTGGTAGAAGTGTTGCTAGGCGCCGATGTACGGCGGAACCGCTGACCAATCAGAGCAGACCTGCCTGATCTTCTCTTAAAGAGACAGGCGCGAAAACGATGTGTTTCAGACGGCGAGAGAAAAATATGTTTCATGAACATTTAAATACACGTTCTTGTAGAAATCTAAAATACAAGTATGAACCTGAAAACGAGCGGGATGTGTTTTCTTTAATAATGTCAATGTCTAAAGATTTAATATATAATAGTCATATTTTATACTTTTAAGTGTGCAGACGGCACAACAGTTTAATAAAACATTAAATTAAATGTATAGAGCTCTTGCGTCGGGGCTCTAAAAGACTTTTGCAGACGTCTGAGGCCAGAAGAAACATTCCTCGACCTGCGGGCAAATATTACAAGTAGGCTACATGAACTCTGTAGCTTAGCAACGGCGTCAGCAGACGCATGAAAATGATGCATGAAAAAAACTCCCGACGCAAAGATCCAACATCTTTAAAGTCGCACCCAGCGGCAAAACAGGTGTCTGTGTGTCAAGCACTAAATCGTGTGTGTGTGTGTGTGTGTGTGTGTGAGAGGCTCGAGACACACGAGTGACCTGCCCAGGAAGTGTACTTTCCCGCAGTGCATGCTGGGACAGAGGCCACCGTGTACAGGATGTGGAAAAAATAGAAGTAATATCCTGTATTTCTCTGTCATTAAATGTTCAGACTCAAAACAACAGTGAATGTTTTCCCTTTACGAGTCTGTTTGTGTATCAAAGCCTGATGATGATGATGATGATGATGAATCTTCTTCCTCAGAGGCTCCATTGTTTTCCCAAAAGCTTTTATAAACACACTGTTACTTCATCCCCATGTAAAAATACGCTGACAGCTGTTTTGAATTGATGTTTATCTATATCTATATCTATAGATATATCTATATATAGCTATATCTATAGATATATAGATATAGATATATATAGTTTTCTCCACGTCTTCGTCCCAGTTGAATTACAATCTTCTAGATGGCTGAATATGACTGAACAGTCAAAAAGTGAACTACAGCTGCAGCTGACGGTAAATATATCGGGTTTGTAAACAATAGTTCACTAAACGTATCTCCTTCATCATCATCTGCTCTTCATCGGATGGAGTTGCACTAAATTTAGTTAAAATCTGTGAACTTTTTGAGGATTTCTCGACCACAATGTTCGCCTTAAACGTTGACTTTGAATCATTCCTATTAGTGGCCGTTTTGGGTCTTTTTATGACATCGCGTGATTTCCTCTGCCAGAAAAGTAGTTATCAATAAAAAGTTTTAAAAAACAGAAGAAGTAGTTCTCGAAAAAATAAAAGGAGTTCTCAATAGAAAAGTTCTACAAACAGAAAAGGAGTTCAATAAAAAGTTTTTTAAAAAAAAGAAAGAAAAAATCCCCAAAAAAGAAGAGGTCTCAATAAAAAAGAAAAATTATTCTCAATTCTCATTCCAAAATCTTCCTCGCAGACACTCCAACCAGCATGTTGATCTGAAAGATGGACGGCCCGACCTTCACCGCCAGCACCAACGGCAGCCGGCCTCCGCCGGACTACTTCCTGCCCGGCGACGGCGGCGTCCTGGACTACGAGATCCCCCCGGACGAGATCCCGGACACCACGCAGGGCCGGGCCTTCTTCGTGGCCACCATCGTCATCGGCGCGGTGCTGGTGGGCATCATGCTGGTGTGCGGCGTGGGCAACTGCCTGTTCATCGCCAGCCTCGCCCGCTACAAGCAGCTGCGCAACCTCACCAACCTGCTGATCGCCAACCTGGCGGTGTCGGACGTGCTGGTGGCGGCGGTGTGCTGCCCCTTCCTGCTGGACTACTACGTGGTGAAGCGGCTGTCGTGGGATCACGGCCTGCTGCTGTGCGCCGCCACCAACTACCTGCGCACCGTCTCCCTCTACGTGTCCACCAACGCCCTGCTGGCCATCGCGGTGGACAGGTGAGTCCACCTGACGTCGGTCATTCATCATTCATCTTACGTATTACTTGAATGATTTGAATGTGACCTGGTGGAGGATTAGATCTCAGGCTGCAGGAACAAGTGATCAGGTAACGTTTGTATATTTTATGCAACAGTTTACTCACCACTCTAGTTTATTCTTTATCAAAACTAACACTGAATACCGTTTTCCTTTTACTGTAAAAGTCGGCTTACAAGCCGCTACTAGCTTCGGTGGGTGTCCCCGCTAGCTTCCCGCTGTTGCCAGCTAGCGCTGCTGCTAGTTTCCTGCTTGTTTCCCGCTAGCTGCCCGCTGTAGCCAGCTAGCGCTGCTGCTAGTTTCCTGCTTGTTTCCCGCTAGCTGCCCGCTGTAGCCAGCTAGCACTGCTGCTAGTTTTCCCGCTAGTTCCACGCTAGTTCCCCGACAACAACCGAAGGTAGCGGGACCAGCCCCGGCTCGACGCCCAACTCGGGCAGCGGGGACTTGGGCAGCAGCAGCAGCAGCAGCCGCGGAGAGCTAGCAGCAGTGCTAGCTTGCTACAGCGGGGACACTCACCGAAGGTCGTAGCAGCTTTTTCCAGTTTGACTCATCGACATTGGCGTCCAAAAAAAGTTACAACTTTGGTTTAAAGGGGAACTTATTTTTCAACCTGGAACCTATTTTCTTAAGGTTTGTTTTTTTTTTGTGTAAAAACGACAACAATTATTTAAATTGGTCCAGTTATTGAAGGAGGAGAAACGAGCTGCAATGCTATCGACATAAGCAACTCCTCAGCGTCAATGTGAGAGGAGCAATGTGAAGAAAATAATGATCAAATAATTGTATTTCACTCCAGGATCCATATAACAAAAAAAAAATAAAAGCCCTTTTAGTGGCCGTACATCGCCGGAGGGGCCGTTACCGAAGATTATCGTCCGCTCCTGTTCTTGGAAGTGGACCAATTTAAAAACATAAATCGGGAAAAATCAAAATGACTACTTGGAGAGCTTTGTCGTCATGGTTACAACCAATGTGACCAGGACTTAAGACATAAAAGCCGTAAATAAGTAAACACACGTTGACGTTTTTTTTTGCGGGACATTTGCCGATACCCCCCCGGCTCAGTCTGCTACAGACCTCCACATTACATTTACTGACAAAAATAGTATCTTTCACTATGTTTATATAACACAAAAAAATAAACTGTTGTTACAGTGCAAAAATTGTAGAGCGCAGAAACCCAAAAGCGCTGCAAAAAATTTAAAATATGACCACAAATCACTGAGATTTAGCACAGGGCTAACAGTATGACCTGTGACCATCGTCGGCACTATAAAATGTGTTCAAGGTTGAGTGAGAAACACATCTATGAAATTCATCAGAAGCGATTCAATTTATAACCTGTTGGATTTAATGTACAACTTAAAAAAATGTAAAAATAAAAATGCTGTACTCCGCAAACCTCTGAAAGTACCCGTGGCACGAAAACATGGCCGACTTTCCGAGACCTCACTTTTTTTTTGTTGGGTCCATAAAAATACTGCGGTATGGTTTTGCAGGGCAACAAAGGTGGAGTTTACAATGAGGGCGGAGCTCTGGCCCCCAGACGGAGGAGCCACAGGCGGCGTTCAGGTCAAACTCGTAAAGCATCAACTCTGACCGCTTCCACTGATTTATTTGAACGTTTCTGGGACTCCGATGTCAGCAGAATAGCAGAATAGAAGAGATGTTAGCGCATAGCGTCTTCAACAACGGCCTCCCCGCAATTATTACAAATCACTGGAGTCCTAAAATAATCAATTTAGTCCAATTTGATGCACGATTTTTGACGTTTTTTATCATGAAAGTGAAGATAAAACCTCATGTATTTATGTTTAAAGGACATTATTGGAGTGCGTTCACGCTTCCGTGTGTCTTTTTCATTTATTTCCCGTGAACCACGGCGGTTCCCGTCCTCCTTCATGTTCGATTATTGTTTCTTTCGTGGCGAACGCGACATCAACACGCTCATCCATCACTGAGATGATTTGCTGTCTGCTCCGACTCCGACAGCCTTCACTGAGGGATTAATTATCCCTCCACCGGGAGAGTCACGCGATGGACTGAGTGTGTGAGTGAGTGTGTGAGTGAGTGAGTGAGTAAGTGTGAGAGTGAGTTAGTGTGTGAGAGGGAGTGAGTAAGTGTGAGTGAGGAGTGAGAGTGTGAGAGTGAGTTAGTGTTTGAGGAGTGAGTGTGTGTGTGTGTGTGTGTGAGAGTTAGCGTGTGATTGAGTTAGTGAGTGTGTGAGTGAGTGAGTGAGTGTGTGAGTTAGTGTGTGTGTTAGGATTTAGTGTGTGAGAGGGAGTGAGTAAGTAGGAGTGAGAGTGTGAGAGTGAGTTAGTGAGTGTTTGAGGAGTGAGTGTGTGTGTGTGCGTGAGAGTTAGCGTGTGATTGAGTTAGTGAGTGTGTGAGTTAGGATTTAGTGTGTGAGAGGGAGTGAGTGTGTGTGTGAGAGTTAGCGTGAGATTGAGTGAGTGTGTGAGTGTGCACCTCGGTGTCTGTCCGCAGATAATCTCACATTCCACTGTAACACAATAATAATATTTTGGGTACATTTCCTGCAGTAGACTTTGTCACGTGGTCAGAGGGGAAAACTTTGACTCATAATTTGTCTTTTTCATTTCCGACCTCGACTTTCTTCCAGTGGCGGAAGAAGTATTCAGACGCTTTAAGTAAAGGCGAGTCTGAGTTTATACTCTTGGTTTGTTTTCTATTTCTTATGTTTTATCTTCATGATGCACGAATTAAAGCGGACCAAATAAAACAATTTAATATTAAAATCTGCCACTTCAATGCAAAGAACCACAGATCTCCGGCACGCACAAATCCTTTGAGACTTGATGAAGTATTCACTATTCCTCTGGACTTTATTCACCGTATTCTGCCTGTTTTCCTCGGCCCAGATGTCAAACAAATGATTTAACATACACATATATACATATATTAAATGCATATTAAATCATATTATATATGATGTTCCTGGATAAATATCACTGCTGCATTAACGTGTGTGTTGCATTTTCCTGCTGTAGATGTTTTCACCTCCTTTATATCTTGTTATCTAGTTTACAGCAGTGATACAGACGATCATGTCTTTCTTTCTTTCTTGGCGTTTTCTCCTACCCCCCATCCTTTCCTCCCATCCTCTTTCATGTGGTCGTTCTCTCTCTCTCTTCTTCCCTCTCTCTGAGTGTGTGTGTGTGTGTGTGTTCCTCTTATCGCCTCCTTAATGTTCTCCTCCTGCATGTCCATGACCACCCGCTGAGGTCAGATCACATTATCAACATGTCAGGTGGGAAAACCGCCGAGGGCCGTGTTCTGGTGGGTTTGCGATAACAGAAAAAACCCTCTTCCTCCTCCTCTTCCTCCTCGCTGTGGTGCTGTTCGAAGCAAACATACACGAAAAAAGGAGCGTTTTCAAAGGCTCATCATTAGCTGCGTTGCTCTAATTTAAGCTGTTCGCGTGGCTCCAGCTCTTTGAGACGATGCTCCTTAATCAGGAACTAGTTCCTCCCGTGTGTGAACGCAGCATAAATCATCTCTTTAAAAGGATTTCCACGTATCAGCATGTCGGTTACAACATCAGCACGTCGCGTAGTTTGGCTGAACTACAGAGCTTCAACCGTCAAGAGAAGAAAAAAAAAAACAGGAAACGAATGAATGAATGAATGAATGAATGATCGCTCGGCTTCAAAACAGATCTCAGGACTCGGAGGCCGACGTGTGATTTACATTCCGCCGCAGTAAAAAGCCGCTTCTGGGCCTCTGAACCAATCCATCACCGGCTGACGCTCGCACTCGGCATGATCCATTCATCACGGCTGACGTCCTCGCCTGTGTGGATCTGTGAAATCCGTGGAGTTTTTCCCTCCGCTCAACATCTGTCCTCCCGCCCGCAGGTACATGGCCATCCTCTACCCTCTGAGGCCCCGCATGAAGACCCAGACGGCGTACGGCGTGATCCTGACGGTGTGGATCGTGCCCATCTTCGTCTCCATCCCCTCTGCCTACATGGCCTCGGAGATGACGTACCCGCACGTGGAAGGCGGCGGCGGCGCCCACAAGACCTTCTGCGCCCAGATCTGGCCCGTGGACCAGCAGGCGTACTACCGCTCCTACTTCCTCCTGGTCTTCGCCCTGGAGTTCGTGGGCCCGGTGACCGTCATGGCCGTCTGCTACGTGCGGATCTCCCGGGAGCTGTGGTTCAAGGACGTCCCGGGCTTCAAGACGGACCAGATCCGGAAGAGGCTGCGGCGGCGGCGGAGGACGGTGGTGGTGCTGGTCCTGGTGCTGGTGGCCTACGTCCTGTGCTGGGCGCCGTACTACGGCTTCGCCCTGCTGCGGGACTTCTACCCGACGCTCATCTCCAGGGACAAGCACTCCCTGGTGGTCTTCTACGTCATCGAGTGCATCGCCATGAGCAACGGGGTCATCAACACCCTCTGCTTCATGAGCGTCCGGCGCAACAACAAGCGCCTGAAGAAGGCGGGAAAGTTCCAGCTGAAGCTGGCGACGTTCGTGGCCGCCAAGTCGCTGGACTACGGGGACGCGCGGACCTGCTCGCTCCGGGTGACGGAGGACGCGGAGGGCGCCCGGCTGAATGCTGCCGACGGAGGCGGACAAAGAGCGGGAAATACTGATCGCTTATTATAACCCGACCGGAGAGGGCGGAGCCTCCAGCAGGAGCGCTGCAGGAACGAGTCCTGAAACCCAAAGTCAGACGCCTGAAATAAAGTCTAGGGTTAGAACAAGCTTTTAATGTTCTTTTTGTGACGTAAAATACGTTAAAAACACACACACAAAAAAGAAAAAAAAGGCTAGAACTGGCAAGACACAAGACAACTACACAACTACACAAGACTACAAGAGACTACACACATCTACACGAGACTACAAGAGACTACAAGAGACTACACGAGACTACAAGAGACTACACAAGTCTACACACATCTACACAAGACTACACAGACTACAAGAGACTACACGAGACTACACGAGACTACAAGAGACTACACAAGTCTACACACATCTACGCAAGACTACACAGACTACAAGAGACTACAAAAGACCACACAAGACTACATGAGACTATACGAGACTACACGAGTCTACACAAGACTACAAGGGACTACAAGGGACTTTACGAGATTACACAGGACTACATGAGTCTACGCAAGACTACACGAAACTACAAGAAACTATAAGAGACTACACAAGTCTACACAAGACTACACGAAACTACAAGAGACTATAAGAGACTACACAAGACTACACGAGACTACACAAAACTACAAGAGACTACAAGAGACGACACAAGATGACATAAAACTCCAAATCGTCACCGCGCAGAGCGCTGGCCCTCCTTTAGCTTTGTTTGAGCGACAAGAAGTCACGTGTTGTTTCCTTTGTACGTTTAATGCTTTTTACTTCTGGTGATTGCCTTCATGCTTCAAAAATCATAAAAGTGGTGCTCAATTGTGAAGTTTTTCTTTTTCTCGCTTATTTACTGAAATATTTAAAATCCAATGGAAACATTCCTTTGGCTTTTTTGCGATGCTAACTTCCTGGCTGGCCAACAAAAACACTCGTCATCCCCGCAGCACTCCGTTTGGCGTAGTGGCCGTCGCTCATACATACAAGACTACAAGGCGGCCATGTTTGTAGTTCTGTTTCTGAGAGCCTTGGTACAGTTTTAATAGTGGATTTGAAACGTTGGTTTTGCTTCGGTGAAGACGTTCTCATGCTGGCCCGACAGCGATCGTGAAAGTACCGTGAAAAGATGGAAAAGCGCAGAAAAAGACATGTATTCCCCCATTTTCACCGCCTGGTTTGAGCTGAGAAGCTGAGGGGTCAAACATCCGCTTGATTTTGTTCATGTGCAGCAGCGCAAAGTTCAAAAACACGCCGACTGAAGTGGAGTATCAAGCAGAGAGTGCAGTGATTAATGAGGAACCCTGACAGCCAATCACATCGCTCTGAAGCAGCCCGGCCAATCACAGGGCGGCGCGACGAAGGTGACTCAGAAGAAGCAGCTTCTTCAGGAGATGCTGCTGTTGTCCTGACAACCATTTACAGACGCAGAGGGTGCATTTGTTATTATACTCGTACACTGATGATGAATAATATTAAAATAAAAGATATCTCAATGAAGTCGTTTGTATGATCGCATCCATCCAACTCCATTATCATAAATGGATCCGTCATATTTTAAAATGTGACACTTTTCTGCTCAGTCTTGCATTTAAAACCTTATTCAAGTAAAAATGTTATCAGTAAAATGTGCTGAAAGCAAGCAAATGTCATCATTGTGCAGTAAAATGTTCCCTTCCAGTGTTATATCGGATGTTTTTGTTGCATTAATTTGATTTTACATTAAACTGAGACTTTGAACTCCTTTATACATTATGTTATATAGTTTAATCTACATCAATGCATCATATTCTACAAGATCATGCTTGTGAGAAAAGAAAACCCTGTTTTCAGCTTTGTGACGTTGCATTTTCCAGCGACCCAAGAGGCTTTTTAAAGAGTTTATTTACCTGAAGAAGAAGTAAAAGAAGGATTTTATCAACACTTCGTCGACATGCGACCTCAGGTCAGCGCTCCGTGGCTGAAAGGAGCTACGCTTCAGCAGCTTTACTCGAGTGTTGTACTTAAAGGAGCTGAGCGCAAACCATTCATGCTAACTCTCAACAGTGCTTTTTGAGTTCAGTTCAATTTGTATTCCAAAAACTAACTTATTGTACTTTAGCAGACTACTGAGAGCAGAGAACAAGTTGCAATGTTCAATGTTATTGCATATTTTTCTCCTATCGTGTCGCTAATAAGCTAATGTTAGCAAACGTTAGCATGCGGACACGCTAAGCTAAGGATGGTGAACCTCTGCATGTTGATAAATTAATTTAAATGTAATAAATGTAGTATTTTCCACTAGAATGACACATTACATACACAGACAACTGAACAGAGTCTGGTGGGAGAATAATAAAAAAAACAGGAAATACCATTTTGTCTTCATCAAAAGTATTTAAACAAAGTAAGAACAACAATCCAACAAAAACATCGGGGGAACAATTAGAAAAAAACTACGACCTGAAAGTCATTCTGACATATTTACACGAGCAGAATCGATCGCGAGCAGAACCGATCACCTGGAATAAAATCTATCAGCGAAAAAATACATCTTATCGAATGAAAAACCCGCTCCGTGGTTGTTGTTTTGCATCTTTCCGTAAAACAGTCAGATCCGATGTCACTCCTCAATTATAATCTGCATCTAAAGCTCGCTCGAGGCGTGCTTCTCATACAAAAAAACATATTTTCTATCAATCAGCCATGAATTACCGGAGGCCCACTGTTGTGTTTTGAAGTTGCCAAGACGACGCCCGTGCGAGAACACCTTGACAGCGTTTGCACGCCGGCGTCGACGAGAGGAATCCAACTCGAGAAATCCTCAAGAGAAGGAGGAGGAGGCGTATTTGGCCTCTTACCCGTAGTGCTTCTGATCAGTCTGGATGGTTTTGGTGTGAAACGTCTCGAATGCAACGAGATGAGTTGACACTCGGCTCGTGGAGCTTAAAGCACCCAAAAAAACCATTAAAAAACCATACATTTGAACGTCTCTTTTCTTAAAAATCCACACCCGGTCGCTCAGACGTTGTTGTGAGCAGTTTCACGTGGGAACTATTTCCTTTTCTACCGCTCAAAAAAAGTAGTTCCCTCCACGAAACTGCTCCCAACGAGGCGTGACGTGATCTCGAGTGACGTCCACGTCGTTTTTTTGTGACTCCCTGACGCGCTGACCCTGATGCTGCACGGTGTGTGTCTGTGTTTGTGTGTGTGTGTGTGTGTCTCTGACTCTACTTCCTCCTCTTCACGAAGGCCTTCGCCTCCTTCAGCAGTCCCGTCACATCCTCGCTGTCGTCCTCGTCGTCGTCGGAGACCTTGGGAGGCGCGTAGTCCGAGTCGTCGCCGGCGTCCTCGCTGTCGTCGTCGATGAAGCTGTCGTCGTATTCGTCGCCTTCGTCATCGTCGTCGTCTTCGTCAGCGGCGGCCCTCTTGGGGGCGTTGCGCGTGGCGCGACCTGTGAAAGCATCGGCGGCGTGAAGGGAGTGAGTCAGAGAAGGAGACGGGGACGGGAAAAGGCTTCAAGTGCCGCGTGAGAGTTTTTCATGTTTCCTCTGATTTCAAAGGTCTTTGATAGAAGAAAAAAAAAACAGACAAAAGAAGAAAAGAGGAGTGTGTTTTGATGCACGAGGATTGCGCGGTGCTTTCTAGTTTTGTAACCATAAAAATCTTAATAATAAACATAAATCTGACAAAAGGCATTGGTGTTTCGGCCCCTGATGAAATAAATCTCGTCTCTCTGTCGGTAGCGGACGTCGAGGCGCCGCATCACTCCTCCGCCTTCCTGCCCCCCGTCGAGGTGGAGACGCAGCGTCTTAAATCAGACGACTAAACTGAATGTCAACTGAGGCGTAAAAAAAAGAATCGGTGGCGAAATCACGTATCTCATTAAGTGTGTGTGTGTGTGTGAAAGTCATTTCCTCTGTGAGGGGGGGGGATGTCCTGCAGGGTCTTGAGATTACATTATAACCTGCTGAGGAAAAGAAATCGATCGCCTCCAGTGGATTTAAAGACCCTGAGCAGCTGAGTGTGTGTGTGTGTGTGTGTGTTTTTCTTCTTCTTGGCTCTCGTTGGGAAGCATTTTGTGTGACTGTGCGTGTTTTTTTTTTTAAACAGCACCAGTGGTTTTGCTCAACCAGACCAGTAAAGCCTACTGGGCAGCTGTTCGTGCCCATAACTCCCATCAATCACTGGGAACCATTTCCCCCTGACGATAAACGTGGCGCCGCCATTTTTTATGAATGCTTCTTCGCCACCTTCAAGGAGCCGGTTGCGTTAGTAATTAGTTAGTAAATGGACTTTACGACCACTCAAAACTCAAATGTTTGATTATTATATTGCAGATGAAAGACTCAATATATCTTCTTTGGAAAAATGTGTCATTAAATATGGAAATAAATGCAGCATTTCTTTTAAAAAACGTAATAAAATTTATATAATTAACCAAAGTTAACGACTTGTTGCTGCAGATTTGATCAGATGGCATGAAGAGATATGTATGAATATATTGAACTATATTATATGGAGTAATATATATCTACAGAGTAGAAACATTTCTTTGAATAAAAAACATTAAATAGTGAATTTTACTAAGAATCAGCATGAAGGCAGAGAAACATCTTACCAGGTTTCTTTGTGTGTTTGTATTCTTTCCTGTGAAGAGGATTCTTCCTGTCAGGGAACAGGAAAAGTTATTGTTTTATTTCTGTAATAAATTACATGAATAAAAAAAGATTAATGTCACTTTCAGACCAACAGCCTAAAACAGAGTTCCTACACATTGTGACCAGTGGGTTTTACATGACCTTTCACCACATTTCTATGACTTTTAACTACATTTATATTACTTTTAACGACATTTCTATGACTTTTAACCGAATTTCTATGACTTTTAACCACATTTATATTACTTTTAACCACATTTATATTACTTTTAACGACATTTCTATGACTTTTAACCGAATTTCTATGACTTTTAACCACATTTATATTACTTTTAACCACATTTCTATGACTTTTAACTACATTTATATTACTTTTAACTACATTTCTATGACTTTTAACCGAATTTCTATGACTTTTAACCATATTTCTCCTTTTCCAGGCCTGGAAATAACAATTTCAAAATTCCATGAAGTCCCTGAACTCCAGCTGATGACTGTTGTAACTCAAAGTCCTATTTATAGAGTCCTCCTCTCCCTGTACGTGATGTCTGACCTGTAGCAGTCGGTGCCGTAGGGGCACTCGGGCCGATCTTCCTCCTGCGTCTCCTCCTCCTCCTCGTAGTCGGTGTCGTCAGGGTGACTGCACTCCTGGAAATGCGCCGGGTTCTTCCTGAGGGGACAAACAGAGAGGTGATGAGAGAGGCGCTGCACGTCTGCAGGAAGTGTCCCTGCTGCTGCTTTATGTACTTTAGTTATGAATTTAAAAAGGAACAAACAGAGCAAGTTCAACCCATTTAAACCTCAGGACTTAAACCTTCTATTGGAGGTAAATTCACACCGTCGAGCACATGGAGGCCCATTTATGACAGGACCAGATAGAAAGTCATAATTATGAGATGGAAAGTCGAAAATATGAGGAATTATGACTTTTTATCTCATATTTTTGACTTTCTATCTCATAATTATGACTTTCTATTTCATAATTTTGACTTTCTATCTCATAATTTTGACTTTCTCATAATTTTGACTTTCTATCTCATAATTTTGACTTTCTCATAATAATGACTTTCTATCTCATAATTTCAACTTTATAATTCATAATTTCGACTTTCTATCTCATAATTTCAACTTTATAATTCATAATTTCGACTTTCTATCTCATAATTTCAACTTTATAATTCATAATTTCGACTTTCTATCTCATAATTTCGACTTTCTATCCCATAATCTTTTTCTTTTACAGGAGGAAATGGGCTTCGATACAACAAGAATTACAGCCTGCTGACTACATTTAAACATATTTTTTATGCTTGTGAGGAAAATTAATTTTAGTAAATTACACAATGCAATATTTGCAATAATATAAAACTTAGGAATCACTTTCTGATTTTTGGGTCGCGTGAGAAAACCTTCGCTTTCATGCTTTTGAAATCATCTTATTGTCTTAAATTGGAGACGCAGCGTCCCTTGAGGCTGAACCCAGAGACACGAGGCGGTGCTCAGGTGGACTCTACCTGTAGCAGCTCCTCCCGTACGGACACGGCTCTCTCCGTCGCGGTCCGGGCGCGGCGGCGCCGCTCGGCCCGACCCCGGCCTTCTTGGCCTTCTTGGCTTCGCTCTCCGATTGGCTGAATGAATTCGTCCGTGTGTCGGTGTTCATGTCGGCTGTTGTCATCTTTGCTTGCTCCTCCTCTTCCTGCTCCTCCTCCTCCTGCTCCTCCTCCTCATCCACCCTCCTCCTCTTTCTCGACGTTTCTTTCTCGGAGAGCTCCGCCTCCTCAGGTGAGGAGGTCTTGGTGGGCGTGGCCTGTTTGGCTGCTGCTTTAGTGCTGGATGACGGTCCTTTGCTTCTCTTCACAGCCGACTGAACTGAAACAGAGAGACAAATTTCAGAGGCTTTTCGCAAGAAATGGAGCCCAATGGATACTAAACAATCTGATATTTCATCTTCCAAAATCTGTTATAAATACACTAGTTTTCTTTTTCTTTTTAATCAATAGGAAACTTAATTTTACAAGACTTAAAGTGGTGGAAGAAGTATTTAATTCCTTTTTCCTTTAAGAAGTAAAAGGAGAAGAAGGAGAAGAAGAACAAGAAGGAGAAGGAGAAGAAGGAGAAGGAGAACAAGAAGAAGAAGAAGAAGAAGAAGAAGAAGAAGAAGAAGAAGAAGAAGAAGAAGAAGAAGAAGAAGAAGAATACTTCTTCTTCAGACTTTTCTGTCATAAGATAAAAATCGGTGGCAGAGCAAAACAAATAAAAGTCCCCCACACAAGACTTTTAGTAGAGAAGTAAAATGCTCCTTCAAAACTTGTACGGGGGTAGAGAACTTGAGAAAAAGAACTTCATTACTTTCCCCCGTGGCCAAAAGGAGCGAGAGCAGACTCTCCGTCGACGTCACAAGCGTCTCTTTAGGAAACTGGAGCTTCTCCATGTGCCCACTCTCCCCAGATGGAAGCAGCTCCTCTAAGAGCCGCTCAGAGCAGACGGGTAACGAGCTCCCAGAGCGTCCGTCTGCTTCCCTTCAAAGTAAACATCACCGGAGCCGACGGGACACCTGGACAGCGTCACCTGAAGACAGACGCTCTCTCCTTCAAGCGGACGCTCTCTGGGCATCGGTGCGGAAAATAAACGCACCACGGCTCAAAAGTATTAATAGAAACGAGTCCCATTCGGGGGGAAAACCTGCAAAATGACTTTGTGCCGTTATTATGGAAAGCGCTGCAACGCAACCGCCAAGTGTGAAGTCACCCGGATGAGAAACAATCTCCAGTGTCTCCTCTCTTCATAACATGAGCTGCAGCGAGTCGTACCCAGCATGCCGTTTGTCAGTGTTACGTTTAAACAAAAGACAGATTTCAATTTAGTTGGCTTATTTTTTTAGCTTGTTGTACTTCTATTGGTCTCTATAGCATGTTTATATATATATATAAACATATACGGTACCATATGTTGGCTGGTATGTCAGAAGAAATTGCAGGAGAGAAATGTAGTTTATTATATTATTATTATTATATTTGTTATATTATATTGTCGAAAAAGAGATTTTTAATCTCAATGGGACTCTCCTGGTTAAATAAAGGTTCACATCGCTTTCTGGCTTTTTAAACCCTCAAATGTCAATATTGGCCTCAAAGAAATGTATTGATGAGTTCGGCTGAAGGAGAAATAAAAGACGTGCGGACAAAAAAACAACCACATATTTTACACATATTGAATTGAATGCCTCAAAACTAAGGATAAGGACCAGAATAATTTAAGAATAATCACTTTTACACCCTCACAGGATCGAGCACGGCGCTAAATCTTAAGGAACCAACAAAATGTTTTGTGACGTAGAGACAGATCCGATCAAGTTCAGACGGACGCGTGAGGGAAAAAGCGATTAAATCCACACGGCGAGGGCGTGCCGGTACCTTTTGGGCTGAACGAGGAGGAGGAGGAAGAGGAGGAAGCGCGTGGCGCCGCTACAGCCGCCATCATCCACGCAGGAAGAACTCTCCTGGCTCTAGACGGAGGCTCGTCCCTCTGGTCGCCGTGAGCGTCTGACGGACGCGCAGCCTCTTCCTACGTGGAACACAGAAAGAACAACATGCGTGTTCATCATCAGAGCTGGAAACAACGCCGCTAACGCTGAGGCTGACAACTATGATGCCGATCACCTGGAAATATTGATATTAATGAAAGTTTAACTGGATGAACTTGACTCCTGAAATTGAAGTGGAGACACTGTGGAGCACTTTTCCTTTGCGTGTCGTGACGATTCATGTGAATTTAAAGCTGATAACTTCTGCTCTGACGTCATTAGCATCATATTATTGGTACAATTAGATTCCAGGCGGTGTTTCCGACCTCTAACGATCCAAACACTTCCAACTCCTGAGCCTAGTAAAGTCTAAAAGTCAAGTTTGTGAAAAAAAGACTGATGCGATTATTCTCCTCAATGTACGACGGGTTTTCATCCAATGAAATGACAACAGGAAGCGTAGCAGCTCAGTGTCACATGCAATATTTTCAGTGTCGTGACTGAATATTTCGCGGGTTTCTACAACGTGAGATTTTAGGACGACGACCACCAACAGATCCTATTGAAGTGAAAACTAAGAGCGTTTCATTTCTCCGTCGGGTCTTTGACGACTGACAGTCGGAGCCTGTGTAGCTGCTGTCTGCAGCATTCTGCCTCTTTTCTGACTCTTTTTGTTTTTCCATCAGAAAAGTTGCAATTTGGTGGAAATTTTGTAATTAAATTTTGTTGAAAGGTGATTGTGAAACTTTTTCGTGGATCAAAAAAACCCTCAAAGAACTGCATCGACGACAATTGTTAAAAGGGAACGACACCAAACGAGCAGAGACGTTGGCTCGGCTCTGGTTTTCAGCCGGACGCCGGGTCGAAAACAAACAAACCTTCTTCGAGCTCCCGTTGACGGCGTCGTCCCGGTTCGACGGAGCCGCTGGCGGAGGAGGAGGAGTCTGTCCGGCAGGAGGATGTGGCTCCACATCTGGCTCGTGAGCGACAGGAAGCTCTTCTTCTTCTTCTTCATCATTTTCTTCTTCCAACACCTGACTGTTTCTACAGCAAAAAAAACAAATGTTTTTTAAGCCTGAAGAACTGAAGTCCGACCAAACAACAACGTCCTGCTCAGACACAAGCTGCACGTTCTGTACACACAATGCAACGAGAGCCTCGACCCGGTGCACTCTTGTTCGAGTGTCCTCCGTTTGATGTGAACTTCAAACAGACATCATAGATAAAACATTACCGAAGCCCACAGACTACTTGAATCCCCCGTCTTCAGTAATCTTGTGTTTTATAATCAGTCCACAGAAAACACTTGAACTGCTCTGCACAGATAAAAGGGATAAGACTTTAATTAAATAGTGGAGAGCAGCCTCTTCCCTCTTGATTTAATTGCTCACAAGGACGTCCGGGTGGGCGAGGAGCTTGAGGGGGGGGGAAGAGAGATTCATCTCTTGATGAGCTTGACGTACGCGCAGGCGTTTAACGAGTGCGTTACCTGAGAGTGCCGTCTTCTCCGTCCGCAGACACCACCTGGAAGACGAACTGCCCCGGCAGCAGAGAGAGCAGGTCTCCGTGGCGGAGGCGGTGCCAGGCGTCTCTCTGCAGAGGTCGGGGGTCGTCGGTCGGGGACTGCTGGACGAAGCACGGGTTCAGGTGGGTCTGAGGGGTGGCGGAGCGAGAGGGCAAAGGTGAGAATGTGCCGACGGGAACAAGACGTCTGGACCGAGGGGGAACCATCGGCTGATTCTGGAACTAATCTGGGATGATTTCAGAGCGCCAACGCGAGTTCAGTTCATTGTGTTTCCGTCCGGCTCAAAGCTCTACTGCTCTGAACGTCAGCTGGTGGGCGACGTGGAGACTTCATACCGCTGCTAAAGGGACGGATAACGGGGACCAAAAACAGAGATAAGAAAGGATCTCGTTAGAACTGGAAATATTTCAATTCCCAGAGAAAGGTCAGATTCACAAAAAGGTTTCGCGCTCGTGATTTCCTCACGTCCATCTAAATCTCCCGAAGGATTTTTAACACATAGGGGAAAAATGTCAGCTTAAGTGAATAAATAGTTTATTTGTTTGTATAATAACACAAGTGTGTTCATATTTTCAAAGGGAGCTTTGTTCATTTATTGTTCACGACACAACTTGCACATCGTGTCGCCGCGTCCCAGAAATAAATGACTGGAGAGTTCCTTTATGAAGGAGACGCTCATTATTCCACGTTATCCGTGTGTGACTATCAGCGCTGGTCTTTGTGAATTCAATGCAAAAAAAACAATTACAATCAGCTCGAGGTGCCGTGACGGCGAATTGTTCACTGTTCCTCCGAGATGAAGCTTCGAGACGTGCCGATGCGTCGACCTCCTGTCAATCGTTCGAGCGACGAACGGGTGGAGGAGGAGGTGGGGGTAGGAGGTGGGGACAGACCTCCGTCTGACTTATGAAACAGAAGGAAGACTGAATGTATCCGTGGTATGTGACGACAGCGACTAAACGGAGGCCTTTTCCAGCAAATCATTCGACAGCCATTAATCCTGAAACTCAAGGTTTCTCTCGGCGCCGGAGACGTAGAGCATCCATCCATCAGCTACACCCGCTCCTCCTTTATTGGTTGAGAGGCGGGGCACGCCACCCTGGACGGGTCGTCAGTCAATATCAAGAGAGGACTAAATTAGGGTTCGCACCGATACCAAAACAAATGGCTGGATGGAGTACCGCTGACAAAGGGGTCGATCTATT